>NC_073631.1:19412575-19715606 GCF_029407905.1 Bubalus kerabau | reverse complement strand
AATCTAAAAAAGAGTGAATATTTGTATATCTTCTGTACAACTGAAACCAATACAACATTGTAAATCAACTATACTCCAATAATTTTTTTTTAAATCCCCAGAGAACTTGTAGTAGGCCCTCCAAATTTGCAGTTCCTCGACATCCATGGATTCAACCATAGATGAAATGGTACTGTAGTATTTACTACTGAAAACATTCTGTGTATATACAGATATGAAAAGTTCAAACCCATGTTGTTCAAGGGTCAACTGTATGTCTCAATGCAGTGTGTGTGTGCTCAGTTGCATCTGACTCTTTGTGACCCCATGGACTGTAGCCCTCCAGGCTCCTCTGTTCGTGGGATTTCCCAGGCAAGAACACTGGAGTGGGTTGCCATTTCCTTTTCCAGGGGATCTTCCCCACCCAGGGTTGAACTCGCATCTCCTGAATTGATATGTGGGTGCTTTACCTTTGCTACTGTAATGAAAGTTTTAGAGAATGATCTGAGGTTAATACCAAAAGCAACCAGCTCTGTCTCCCTATCTACTTTTCCCCCTTTGTTGTCTTCACCACATGAACCCCCATCAGTGCTCAGCACCACAATATGCATATGCTCAGCATCACCTCAATATGCATATATCAATCACGTCATATGTGCCCAGCACTAAATACTCTAATCAGGATTTTAAGTCCTAGTAATGTTTTAATTTGGGGACATATATCCCTTCATCATTCACTTCAATTAACTATTCCCATGTACTGCCCCACACTGGTAGTCTGTTGTATTCTGATTACAAGTCTGCCTTTATTCCCAGTATGGACTGTTCTCCTAAAGACTTTTTCCTAATCTGTGTTACTTTTTTTTTTTCATGACTTCAAATCATAACTCTAAATAGCCTCCCCAAGTCACTTTATTTGGAATTAAAAAACAATAATTTTGGCATTTTTTTGCCTTCTCATAAATAATTATAGCAGCCTGAAAAGAAATCTGGTTCAAAAGTTAGAGAGCCACAAGTTTAAATTCTGGTTCTGCCATTGTGTGACCATGAACAAGATAGCTAACCTCTCTGGGCCTCAGATTGCTTGTCTGCAAGATCAGAGATGCTAATACTATAACCCATAGGGTGGATATGAGAAGTTAGCGAGATGTCTATGAAGTGTCTGGTACAGAGTAATTATTTGACCCAGAGCTATTACTATTTTAGGGGTCTTTTAGGTTTTAGTTTAATTTCTAATTTCTGCTTTTCCTTTTTCCCTCTTTCTGCTGCAGTCTTACTAAGGGTGGACTACTCATTTAATTATTTGTATCTTCCCAACAGACAGAGGGAAGAATTCTTTATTCAGTGGGCACTCTACCAATATTGACAGACTTTTCAGAGAAGTTTGAACTGCTCATTTGTCTGAGCAGTTGATTTACTTTGCTATCTTAGTGTCATGAAAATGTAGCAATATGAAATCTGGCAAAATTATGATAGCTGCTGACATAAAGATTTATTATCTAGATGAGATATTTAATGTATGCTTAATTCAGGAAAACAGCCTTGTAAAGTGTTGGATATTTTGCTGAAAAATAAAAAGAAGAGAGAGAACAGATCCTGAAATTAAGCATACTGGATACAAAATTGATTTAGGGACACATACTTAATTGTGTTCACTGTCAATCTAAACATAAAGATCCTTGAATCTAGAGCTTAGGCAATACCAGTGTTGTGGATACACTGGCACACATTCAGTAAATCAAACTGGACCTCTCATCTCTCTTTTGACAAAGGACAACCTTGAGCTTTCAGAAAAATAAAATAAACAAACAAAAAACCCAAACAGACAATATGATCAAGTAGACTTTAAGGTTGTGAAATGAGAAAATGAATGGCAGATAATATAAACATAACTGTCTCAGGACTTGATGGCCCTCAGATGAGTATACCTGATCCAACCCCTCTCTGCTGGAATTCACTTTCTATACTGTAAACATATTCAGTTCAGTTTAGTTCAGCTCAGTCACTCAGTCATGTCCAACTCTTCATGACCCCATAGACTGCAGCACGCCAGGCCTCACTGTCTATCACCAACTCCCAGAATTTACCCAAACTCGAGTCCATTGAGTTGGTGATGCCATCCTACCATCTCATACTCTGTTGTCCCCTTCTCCTCCTGCCCTCAATCTTTCCCAGCATCAGGGTCTTTTAAAATTAGTCAGCTCTTCACATCAGATGGCCAAAGTATTGGAGTTTCAGCTTCAACATCAGTCCTTCCAGTGAACACCAAGGACTGATCTCTTTTAGGATTGACTGGCTGGATCTCCATTCTTCCCAAAACATGCCATACTCAAGAAAGTCAGTGGTTTGACTCTGTAAGATCAGTCTCTGTAAGATATTACTTAGGCTGGCATTCAAGTTCTTCAAGGATCAGCCTCCTCTCCATCTACCTAAATGTGTGCCTGATTATCATTAAAACATATTCCAGGACTTCCCTGGTGTCACAGTGGGTAATAATCTGCCTACCAATGCAGGGGACACGAGTCTGATCCCTGGTCCAGGAAGATCCCACAGGCTGAGGAGCAACTAAGCCCGTGAACCACAACTACTGAGCCCACACCCTAGAGCCCGTGCTCCATCACAAGAGAAGAAGCCACTCTGCAATGAGAAGCCCGAGCACTGCAACTCGAGAGTAGCTCACCTCAACTAGAGAAAGCCTGTGTACAGCAATGAAGAGTCAGCACAGCCAAAAATAAACTCAATTATTCATTTAACCAATTTAAAAAAAAGAAATGTTGCTATCTGATAATTAAGCAAAAAAAAAAAAAAATTTCCTGGTCCTTCCCAGATCATTCTCAGCTCCTTCTAGAATTCCAGTCTTTATTCATTCTGCAGAAGCTGCATCCCCCTTCATGTGCATCCCACACATGCATATACACACATACACACATGTACACACATCCATGCACCCTCTCATGCCCATACACAATACCCCTTTTCCTACATGAAGAGCACAGCATGCATACTCTTCAGGTCCAGAGTTCATCTAGCTCCCTGTCATGAATCATGCCAGACCATGATTATCGCTCTTTCTGAACATACCGAGGCCTCACTGACACTTACCCTGACACTTGGTAACATGACTGAACCATATGACGGGTCTGTCCTATGTCCCCAACCAGATTTGCAATGTCTAAAGGGAAAAGCTACTGCCTTCATGTCAATTGCCTGTCTCTGTGTCAGGTTTATAGGAAGAATACAGTAAATCCTTTGACAGAAAATCATACTATTTTGATTATAAGTAAATATATTTGACCCACTGCTGGACTGGCCATACAACAATATTTGACTGGCTTCAAAGTGAAAACAGAGAAAAGGCAAAGAAAACCAAATATACAAACATCTAGAAGGCTAGTGGAGTCAATAAATAGGTATGTCAATAAAGATTTTGTTTTCAATTCCAGGAGTATTGAATATTGAGGTCACTTGTGTGCAGTCATTATTTGGAAATGATTCATTCTTCAGTTTTCCTTTTACTAGAAACACTCCTGGGATATGACTTGAAAGTTATTTTGCTTTATCTAAATTTAAAATGGCTGAATATGAGGGGTGGGAAGCAGCAGGATATAGGAAGTAAAATTTATTTTCCATGAAATATAGTATCCTTGCATTATCACAAAATCATGTTTGACATGCTCCATTCAATAAACATGTGGGCAAATGCGCAAAGATTTAAGTGTTTGGCAATTGATCATACTTGACCTTCGATGTCACTTAATTAACAAGTTTCCCCTTGAGCCTATTTTACTAAAAAAATAAAAAACTCAAGGTTTAATTCCCCAATCCTAGAGAAATATGTGTTTTTTAAATGTAAAATACGAATCACAGAAGAAAGAGAATGAACCTCCCACATTAGTAAAACTCTACCCTCCCACCACCACCTTACAAGGAAACTTGATTAACAGATAAAAATTCACCTCAAGATAGGCAAGGAGGCCCATTTGCCCCAGCTGCCTGGAGACATTTTAACAGCAGGCACTTTGAGCTTTTAATGAAAATCAAGTTGAACAGTGTGGTATCAGGAAGCTGCCCAACCTGCCTGCCTGCCAGAATGAACTGCTCAACTGGCAGCACCCTCCTCTTCTAATCAAGATCTCCAACACCCCCACGAAGTCTCGGAATTGTTCTTAAAACCAATGCTGATCCTTAAGAAGAAGGCTTTAAAAACATCAATACAGTCACTGCCTAATTATTCAATTCTGTTTATAGGGTAAAGGAGATTCTTTTCTGACCCCCGTGGTGATTAATTTATGCCCTGAAGCATAAGATTTGATTACCCCTCTCTTAGCATGGATAATGTGTGAGCCTTATTACTGGTCATAAAATTATTCAGCCAACATAGTCAGTTCAATGGCTTCCCGAGGCAGTAAGTTCAACTGTTTGGCAGCCCGCTGGTAAAGATATATAGCATGACATTAGCTCAATATTTACCTGCTATGTGTTTTCTCAGTACATGTTTGATATTTCTAAATTCCTAGAAAGTGATTGAACCCAGTAAACAAAAGGAATAGAAAAATAATTTGTCTATAAAAGACATAAAGACTGATATTCACCAGTGTGCTTACAAAATGTGATGTTTTAATTGAAGTGAATGTTCTGATTCAGTCAGAAATCTTTGGGGCTTTCCACTCTTGTTTAAAATCTTTATAAAACACATTAGTTCATGTTTCTGGCTCAGTAAGTACAGTATAGTATGCTGAGTATAATTAATACGTCTCTGATAACTGTACCCCCCAGAGTATCTTGAGATCTTCATACTGAACATTAATTATGATGCTCAGAAGGGTAAGTGATGAAGAGGGAAGTGTCTAGGTTTGCAATGCTTAAATCATATAGCAAACCCTGGAAATATTTAGGCTGTTTGTGTTGGTTTTATTTCTTTATACTTCATTCCACAAAGTATTTGAAGCACCCAATACATCACATGACTCGTCTTTTAATGAAGGTATCTAGGCAAAGAAAAACTGTGGATAACATGCAAGTGAACAAGAAAAAGGCAAGAAAGGTACTTGCAAAGAGACCACCAAATGGTAGTCAACAGATATAACATGGGCTATATGATGTGGCCAAGACAGAGCAGAAACCAGGGTCAACTACCAAATTCACAGTGTTCAATAGGTTAAAAAACAACTAACAGAAATCTCTTATTTTGGAGAAGCACAGTTTTTTCCCTTGATTATATATACTGATAATAATAATGTTATTATTATTATAAGGAATCTCATAAGATATCACTGGGTGACATCCTGCTTCTCACATTTTAACATGCATATGGCCCATCAGGGGATCTAATTAAAAAGCAGATTCTGACTCAGAATGTCTATAGTTGGAGCCTGTAATTTTGAATTTCTAATAAACTTTTAGGTAAGGCCAAGGACATCATGGACCATCAGGATACAGGGACTATCAAGGATATTAAGGCAATAAGTACCTCATCTGTGACAATTTTTCTGAAGAAACAAATTAAGAATTTTTTTTAATTTTATTTTATTTTTAAACTTTACATAATTGTATTAGTTTTGCCAAATATCAAAATGAATCCGCCACAGGTATACATGTGTTCTTGATAGACTGATTTGGTTCTTTTTTACTATAGTGATTCAAAATGTGGGATCAATTCTCTGTAATGCATGCATGCTCACTCACTCAGTCGTATCCAACTCTTCATGACTGTAATCCACCAGGCTCCTCTGTCCATGGAATTGTCCCAGCAAGAATACTAAGTGGGTTGCCATTTCCTACTTCAATCCTTTGTAATAGTGTTATAAATATTTTCAGTTTCAAATTAATTCTATGTACAATTTGCATATTCATATATATGAATGCATATTAAATTATTTTAAGATTTATGTTTTCTATTCAAGCAAAGTTTCACCCATTGATCATCTTCAAAAGAAAAAAAAGCTTTTATCTGCAATATTGAAGCAATTACTCTAAACTATGTGAAAATAAAAAATAAGCAAAATTTTTAAGTTAATTGTTTCTATAAAATATTTATTTCTTGTTTGAAGTGAATTATGAAACAGTAGAATTACCATGTTAAAGAAGCCTCCTCTTAGAAAGGAAGAAATTGAGACAGATCAAATGACTTTCTCACGGTCACATAGCTAACAAATCCCAGAGAGACTTTTGACTAAATCTCTCCCATGTCACACTGCTTTACTATCATTATGCAAATTGACCTATGAACCTCAACATCATTATGATTCATTATAGTAGAAAAATAGAAAAAAATGGAAGGAGGGGCATATTTTGTTCAATCATTGAATATGCCTTGAGAACCACTGACACGACAGTCATTGACTTGGGCCCAAAGGACACTGTGCAGTAATGGATAGCATTGCCAACTCCTCGTGGAATACACAGTTTAGTAGGTAAGCATGCATTCGTACTTATAATACAATCTGAGAAGGACTGCACTACAAACATAAAAAGTGCTGCCCGGAATTAAAGCAGGTGATACTATACTTGAGATGGGTTTTGAAAGTTGGAAATATTTTGGATAAGTCGAAGAGAGAAACTGGGCTGGCCCAAAGCACAAGGGTGTGGAAAAGCATAATGCATTAAGGCCAAATAATTTTAACTGTAAGAAGTACTGGATGGGGGAGTTTAGAGCTAGAGAGAAAGAAATGAAATGAAAGATATGCACAAGTTTCTAGTTTAAATAGTAATAGTCAATCTAACAAAGTCAATAAGTCATTAAAACTTCTTAACACCAATTTTTAGACAATTAAAAGCAGTCTGTCTAATGTAATCAACCTGCCCCCCAGGTGAGGCTTCTCCCTATCAAATGGGTAAAGGACCATAATGAGGAATCATGCTGGCCTTCATAGTTGTCATGTTAGTCATTCGGGACTGGCAATAATTGGACCACTCTTGGAAAGGCGATGGCCATGTTACTGAACCCAGGAATAGCCTCTACTTCTTTGGCCACGGACACTGTGTCCATTGGCCCACTGAGCAAGAATAAGAGTGGCTGAGGAAAGAAGCAAACTGATGGTCTAGCAGGGGTCATCTCATCCATATAGTTATACAGAGCTGGTTCTCTGGTAGATGCCCTTTGCTGACCATTCACATGGAACACAAATATCTTCACACTCTGACCATCCCAAGAAATTCAGTTCAGTTCAGTTCAGTCACTCAGTCATGTCCGACTCTTTGCGACCCCGTGAGCTGCAGCACACCAGGCCTCCATGTCCATCACCCACTCCCAGAGTTTACCCAAACTCATGTGCATTGAGTCGGTGATGCCATCCAACCATCTCATCCTCTGTCGTCCCCTTCTCCTCCTGCCCTCAATCTTTCCTAGCATCAGGGTTTTTTCCAGTGAGTCAGCTCTTCGCATCAGGTGTCCAAAGTACTTGAGTTTCAGCTTCAACATCAGTCCTTCCAATGAGATCATGAACTTATTCCCCCCCATGAAGCCTTGATTATGCATTGGAAGAGGAGAGGTATCACAGTAGGAAGATGTGTGGTAAAAGTCTGAAATACCTGCTGATGCCTTCTGGATCTGCTTACAAGCAAAATATATTAAGTAGAGGTGGCAAGAATACACAGAAGAACTATACAAAAAAGATCTTCATGACCCAGATAACCACGATGGTGTGCTCCTTGACCTAGAACCAGACATCTTGGAATGCAAAGTCAAGTGGGCCTTAGGAAGCATCACTATGAATAAAGTGGAGGTAATGGAATTCCAGTTGAGCTATTTCAAATCCTAAAAGATGATGCTGTGAAAGTGCTGCACTCAATATGTCAGCAAATTTGGAAAACTCAGCAGTGGCCACAGGACTGGAAAAGGTTATTTTCATTCCAATCCCAAAGAAAGGCAATGTGAAAGAATGCTCAAACTACTGGACAATTGGCACTCATCTCACACGCTAGCAAAGGAATGTTCAAAATTCTCCAAGCCAGGCTTCAGTAATACATGAACTGTGAACTTCCAGATGTTCAAGATGGATTTAGAAAAGTCAGAGGAACCAGAGATCAAATTACCAACATCTGCTGTATCACTGAAAAAGCAAGAGAGTTCCAGAAAAACATCTACTTCTGCTTTATTAATTATCCCAAAGCATTTGACTGTGTGAATCACAGCAAACTGTGGAAAATTCTTAAAGAGATGGGGATATCAGACCACCCGACCTGCCTCCTCAGGAATCTGTATGCAGGTCAGGAAGCAACAGTTAGAACTGGACATGGACCAACACCTTGCAAATCGGGAAAGGCATACATCAAGGCTGTATAATGTCACCTTGCTTATTTAACTTATATGCAGAATACATCATGAGAAATGCTGGACTGGATGAAGCACAAGCTGGAATCAAGATTGCCGAGAGAAATATCAATAACCTCAGATATGCAGATGACACCACCCTTATGGCATAAAGCAAAGAAGAACTAAAGAGTCTCTTGATCAAAGTGAAAGAGGAGAGTGAAAGTGTTGACTTAAAACTCAATATTCAGAAAAGTAAGATCATTGCATCTGGTCCCATCACTTCATGGGATTTGAAGATGGGGAAGTCCCATGAAGATGGGGAAACAATGGAAACAGTGACAGGCTTTATTTTGGGGGGAGCTCCAAAATCACTGCAGATGATGACTGTAGCCATGAAATTAAAAGATGCTTGCTCCTTGGAAGAAAAGTTATGACAAACCTAGACAGCATATTAAAAAGCAGAGACATTACTTTGCCAACAGAGGTCCGTTTAGTCAAAGCTATGGTTTTTCCAATAGTCATGTATGGATGTGAGAGTTGGACTATAAAGAAAGCTGAAGAATTGATGCTTTTGAACTGTGGTGTTGGAGAGAGGAGTCTTGAGAGTCCCTTGGACTGCAAGGAGACCCAACCAGCCTGTCCTAAAGGAAATCAGTCCTGAATGTTCATTGGAAAGACTGATGCTGAAACTGAAACTCTAATATTTGGCCACCTGATGCAAAGAACTGACTCATTGGAGAAGACCCTGATGCAAGATGGAAGGTGGGAGGAGAAGGGCATGACAGAGGATGAGATGGTTGGATGGCATCACTGACTCAATAGATATGAGTTTGAGTAAGCTCCGGGAGCTGTTTATGGACAGGGAAGCCTGGTGTGCTGCAGTCCATGGGGTCTCAAAGAGTCAGACACAACTGAGCGACTGAACTGAACTGAACTGAACACCTGATCTCAAACATATTATTCCACTAATAATAAATTGCTGCTGCGCATGCTAATGAAAAGTAAGTTCATGATGGCAGCCAAACCTCTGTGATCACTTGATTGTCTGTGACCAGGCATTCCAATTCTACCCAGGCTTTCCAGGAACTGTTTTTCAAAAAGGTATCTGCAGCAATAGTCATAGCTTTGCTCTAAATCCCAGATATCATAACTATGATTCTCCTCCAGGGGTTCGTCAGTTTTACAAGTGCCTCTATTTCCAGATACAACAAATATTATTGGATCTGACGGGTCATTAGGCTAAAGCAGAAGAACAGCTTGAACAGCTGTGTTACTGGTTGAAGAACATTTCTTGCTATGCTTTGAGTTAATAAATATGGTGGAACAGCATGCTCAAATGTGGTATATGCTGCTTCCAAAATCCAAATTAACCAACCAAGCTTTGTGTGCATGAGTTCTAGTCACTTCAATTGTATCTGACTCTTTGTAACCCTATGGACCATAGCCTGCCAGGCTGCTCTGGAGGTCTGTGGGATTCTCCAAGCAAGAATACTGGAATGGGTTGCCATGCCCTCCTCCAGGGGATCTTCCCAATACAGGGATCAAATCTGAGACTCTTATGTCTCCTGAATTGGCAGGCAATTTCTTTAACACTAGCAGCACCTGGGAAGCCCAACAAAGCTTTGAGCCACCATAATCTTTGAGGAATAAATTAAGGCAGAGAGAAGGAGTGGCTGACACAACCCTAAGGCAGGACTATGAAGATGAACTGTTGATTCTGTTAAGTAAAAGCAAGCACACTGCTGGTGAACTTTGCAAATTATTATAGAGGCAAAAACATTTTCCAGATTAATAGCTTTGCACCAGGTCCAAGGGGCTGAGTTGATTTGTTTCAGTAAAAAAAAAAAAAAAAAAAAAAAAAAAAAAAACCCACACATCTGGAACTGCAGCTGCCATTGGAATCACTGCCTGATTATATTTAAGATAATCCACAGCAATTCTCTAAGAGACATCTATCTTCTTCAAAGTTCAACCAAGTGAATTCAATGAGGATATAATGGAAATCACTACCCTTGCATATTTCAAGTTTTGGATAGTGCCACTATTCTGCAGTTTTTCTAGGGCTGTAATTGTACTTTAGATTTGCCATCCCAGCAGAGACAGGAATGTCTGTCATGCAGCATTTTTTCAGGGAAGCCAAACCAAGTGTTTCCAATGAGAGTCAACAGCATGGCATATTGGATCATAGGTATTGAAGGACTGCAAAAGCACAAAGAAAACAGTGAAGTAACATGGACAAAGAATTATAAAAAGCAGCTACCACCTCTAAGACTAGAGAAATAGAAGGCAGGGATGGTGGTTATCAGAACTTAGAAGCTGAGAGGAGGGACTGGGGACTCAGAGAGGTGAATAGAGACACTACCATAAAGAAGCATGGGCACCCAAGAATTGATGCTTTCAAACTGTGGTGCTTGAGAGTCCCTTGGACAGCAAGGAAATCAAAGCATTCAATTCTAAAGGAAATCAACCTTGAATATTCATTGGAAGGACTGCTGCTGAAGCTGAAGCTCCAATAGTTTAGCCACCTGATGTGAAAACCCAACTCATTGGAAAAGACCCTGATGCTGGGAAACACTGAGGACAGGAGGATAATGGGACAACAGAGGATGAGATGGCTGGATGTCATAACTGACTCAGTGGCCACGAGTTTGAGCCACTCTGGGAGATGGTGAAGGATTGGGAAGCCTGGCATGCTGTAATTCATGGGGTTGCAAAGAGTCAGATACAACTTAGTGACGGAACAACCCTAGCTGGTGCTGGTAGTTCTGAGAGGTAAAATGAGACTGGTTCTGTAATGGTCAAAAGAAGCTTCTATTCAACTTCTATTGCTAGGTATATGCTGACAAGCACAGCAAGCAGAATATTCTCCTCCTAATATCCAGTCTCCCCATATACTCTCTGTTGACAAAACCCACCAAGAAGCCAACTGGTAAATAAGGGAACTCTGCAAAGCCCGAGTACAAATCAGAGTATGGAAGTATAGCTTTACAGCCGAGGTGACAGTTGAATAACAAGTACATATTTTATATGAAGAAAACAAAATCACAGAAAACTTACGTGGAGTCAGGAACTAGGTTTTAGTTTCAGCCTCATCGCTAGCAAACTAAAAGAATTTCACCAGATAATTTCAACTTTCTGAGCATCCGTTTGACCTGAAAAAAATCATTGTAACAATACCACCAATACTTTCCTCCCAGGAGGGATAATGTAGGGGAAAGCACTTTGAATAAGTATAGAGTGCTATATAATCATAAGCCTGTCTCACTATTATTATCCATACTAAACAGAGCCAGGAAAATAATAGATGAATGAAACTCATAGATAATCTTAAAATCTTCTTTCAGACGGTTTTATATTCTCTCCCACCTAACCAGTCTTTACAGCGCACGTGTAAAACAGCTCAGTAAGCTCCATGTCTAGCTTTCTATGGGGATGCTAACAAACAGTAATGTGAATTCAAAGACAGTACCAGGGGAGAATGATAGGATATGAGGAGCTTAACTAATGCTTCAGATGAATGGCCTGTTCAAATAACTAAAACATAGACATAAACTATTTCTGTACAACCTGCTCCTCTTGAAAGCTGAATCTGAAAACTTAACTGCCTACAGAAAAAATAGCAAAAACAAATAAGTAACTAGTAAGCCAACTTAAAGGCTTCCCCAGTGACTCAGAGGCAAAGAATCTTCCTGCAGCAAAAGAGCAGCAGGAGACAAGAGTTCAATCCCTGGGCTGGGAAGATCCCCTGGAGGTAGGCATGGCAACCCACTCCAGTATTCTTGCCTGGAAAATCCCATGGACAGAGGAGCCTGGTGGGCTACAGTCTACCAGGTCACAAAGTGTTGGACACAACTGAAGTGACTTAGCACACATGCAAGCCAACTTAAATATCAAATTCAAAATAGAAATGGCTTTCTTTTTACACGAGGTCATAAATAATTTGGGGGGGAAGGAAATTGTTAATAGGTAAGTTGATGCATTTGATTCAATAACTTTGCATGTTAAGAAACCACAAAACTAAATAATGAGAATTATAGTGGTTGGAGATGTCTGAGACTTTTGGGTAATCATCCACAAGATTCAGAGTTTTATTCCAGACATGATAGAATTAACAGACTTGACTGTAATCATTTTATAATTTTAGCTCTGCTAAATTAAAGAATCTCTCTAAAAGCACATGATCACTTATTTACACAGTAAATATTTACTATCCTCTTTATGAGAAATGCTAGGACCTAGCATATAAAAATGAGAAAGAACTCGGATATCTACACAGATGATGACAACACAAAGAAGTGATGAGATGCAGTGGGTGAAAAATTAACTTTACCTGAAGGATCTAAGAAAGGATTCTTAAATGTGACATTTAAGCTGAATCTCCAAAATTTAATTCAAGTTTGCTATTTAGAAAGTAGTAAAAGGGGAGTAAAGAAAAAGGCAGCTGCATGGCAAAGGCAGAGAGTCATGAAAGGCATCAACATATCAGGCGGACAATAAGAAGTACTGTGCTGTGGGAATTTAAAATGCAAGGGTGAGAGTGGAGGGTACAGGCGGCCAAGGGAGATGAAACTGGAGAAAAAGTCAGGGCCAGTGAATGAAGGGATTTGTTACAATGCTAAGGACTTGGACTTCATTCTATGGGAAGCAGGGTCCCAATGCCATCTTTAACAGGGGAGTGAAATGATCTAAAATCTATTGATTTTCACATGATAGCTTTGGTACTAATATAGAATTTGAATTTTATGAGAGAGAAGCTGGGGTTAGGAAGAAATATTGCAGTTGTCTAGGAAACAGACAGTAAGGATTTATGTGCTAAAGTTGTAGAAACACAATAAAGGAGTCTGGTCTGGAGATATTCCTTATATACAGCAATAGGATATGCATCTGAATAAGAAGAAAGGCTGGAAGATAATTCAGAGGTTTTGATATTGGGAGATTAAGAGTTGAGGAGCGGTGAAATATTCTATTCAAATAGATCAAGAGTCAGCAAACTTTTTTTGTGAAGAGCCAGGTAGCTTAAGCTATTTTAAGCCTTTGAGAACCAGTCTCCTTTACAAACACTCAATCTGCTATTGTAGTGCAAAAGCAGCCATAGGCAATACATAAATAAGTGGGGCTGGACTCCAGTAAAAACATTTTATGGACATTGATACTTGAATTTCATCTAATTTTCACAGGTCATGAAATATTATTTTCATTTTCTTTTAAAAATGTAAAAACTCTTCTCACTTTTCAGAAAGGCCACACAACAATAAGCAGTAAGAAAGATTTGGCCCAAGGACCATAATCTGCCAACCTGTCTAATAGAGAAAGCAGGAGAAGGAACAGCATCTGAGTTAAGTTTAAGGTACCATGGGACATCCGGGTGAGGATGTGTGTTGAAGGCACGTGATCAGGGCTGGACCTCAGGGAAGTACAGTGTCCAAAGTGCTCTAGAAACACTGTTCTTCATGGTCATAAAGAACTAAAACTATACGAGAAGGCAAATACAACAGAGAAATGAGAGACAATATCATATCCTAATGCTGCTTTTAAAGTACTTTTTAATTGCAGATAAGGCAATATTTGAGGATTTTATATTATCAAATGCAGACACTTATCTGTATAATAGGCAGTTAGAAACCAAGGCCAAAGGACTAAAGCTTTTATGACAGAACTTATAAAAGTAATGAAAGATGATAGAGCACAGGAACTGTCCAAGAAGCAAATAATGTTTCATCCTTTATGAGTGAAAGATAGAAATGAAGCTAGATTTAATTTTAGAAAAGGAATTTCATTTGTTACCTGTCAAATCCTGATGCAAAAGATAAATAGAAGTCATAGAAGTCTTCTTAGAGAATATGGAGCACCACTCCACAGCATTTTGCTTGTTAAGTAACATTCAAACCATTGAAAAACGATCCTAAATAGGAATAGTTTACAATTCAATTTGGTAAAGAAAGGATGACTGTGTCTCAGGTGCCTCACTGGAGAGGTTCTGGACATGTGTGCCCTGCCTCTCACAGGCAGAGTAATGAAAAGTAAATTTATCTTGAGGTTTTACCATTTATTTGGTTGAGGTGCATTATCTCTGGTCCACATTGGATTTTTAACAGATGAAATATTTCCTAAACCAAGTAATTTGATTCTGTGCAGATAGTAACCACAGGCAGTGTAATTAATTTCTTTTATATCTTCAACACAGTAAGTAAGTAGATCTTCTCTTTCTATCCATAAGACAAGGCCAGACACAAATCACCATGAGGAGCAAGGTGCAATGTGAAGATTAAGAAATCTCCTATGATGCGACGGATCTGAGCTATGCATTGCCTCACAATAAAAGTGAAATGTTAAAAATCAATTTTTAATACCACGTCAACTTCCAATGCAAATAGAAGACATTTAGTTTGAGTGTTTTAACTTGTATTTTCCCCAGTGTCAAAACCCTATCAAAAAATCCTTTGATGTAGTAACAAAATATTGTTGATATATTCTGTTGCAACTATCTTTCTTAAATATTACAAATTCTTACAACATTAAAACTAAGATGTTTTAGTGATAGTCCCTAGAACTATGGTTCACAAAACTATCATAACTGTTAAAAATTACTTTTTTGCATGATAATTTCTGTCTAGTTAAATCCTTCTCAATTATTCTTGTACAGAATAATAATATTGTTGGTACTTCATATAAAACACTGACACTAAAAATAACGTTTTATTAGGTGAATTTCTACAAAGGGAAAATCAGGGATTAAAAAAACCGAGCAGCTATTCTAGTAAACAAGTATTAGTTTTAAAAATCCTAGAGTAAAAATCTGTGTGTGTTTCCTATCTGTAGCAATCATTAAGCATTTACCTAACCAATACGGGAGAAATTTGTGCTAAGAGGAAATAACTAAAACCACATAGAAATATATTTTCAAGTTTAAATTAGAAATCATGAGAAAACCCAGTCTTTTCTACAAGTATCTCAACAACTAAAAGTGAAAAAAGAAGCTACAATCAGGATTTGTTCTTCACATAATGAACCAAACAATTACTGTATATGTTCTTACTCTCCAAATTTAATTATTTTAATCATTAAATTGACTGAATTAACACCTTTATCTTATTACCAGCAGGAACACAGCTTTAAAATATTTTCACTGGGCCAAGAATTTAAGCAGGACACTATTAGTACAATGAATAAACTTCTGAAAATAAATCTTTCTGGTGTGTATGATATAGTCAACATGAGCTTTGGAAACATTCTGTGCTGGATTCAACATCAGCATCTGTAGTTAGTTAACTATGTGTTCTTGGGCAAATTACATTAATCCAAGAGACTTTCAGGTCTAATTCCACCTAGATTAACATCAGTCATCAGTGGAAACCTAAGCTTCCTAGGTCATTCATTATTACCTAGATCTATGGGCCTCAATTTATCAGATACATGGCTCTCTTTATATAACAATAGTTTAATCACTTTGTAATAAAACTCATCAATATTGTAACCTATTTTTCAAAAGATCAGTATCAGTCAGTTCAGTCACTCAGTTGTGTCTGACTCTTTGCAACCCTATGGACTGAAGCACACCAGGCTTCCCTGTCCTTCACCATCTCCTGGAGCTTACTCAAACTCACGTCCATTGAGTTGGTGATGCCATCCAACCATCTCATCCTCTGTCATCCCCTTCTCCTCCTGCCTTCAATTTTTCCCAGCATCATGGTCTTTTCCAATGAGTCAGTTCTTTACATCATGTGGCCAAAGTATTGGAGCTTCAGCTTCTGCATCAGTCATTCCAATGAAGGACTTCAATATTGTAATGTATTTTTCAAAAAATCAGTATAGTGTCCCATAAGATACATTTAAATATGTAAATGTATGAGCACTGCTACTCCGTAAGACACAATATCAGATACTTAAACTTGCATAAAGCCATCAATAAGATAATTTAAATGAGGACAGATACAGATGTGAGTTACTGGCTACTTAAATACCATAGGTGACACCGCCATCATGATTTGATTTTCCAAATGCGAGCATCTATTAGCACAGTTCAGTACACAACAAGCACCATGTTTCCTTCAGTATACACAACACTTGCGTTCCTAGAAAACTTATTGTGGATAAAACTATGCACAAATGATTTGTGTTTATATATATATCATTGTAAACAGGTTTTTCCCCTCTGTGACTCTCCAGGAGGATGTTCACAGTTCATGTAAAATGTGGGTGGGGAAAATGTGTGATTATGCAGAACTCATTCACACTGGCAAGATACCTCACATCCCTGGTTCCACTAGCCTTCTAATGAATTCCTTTACTCATTAGTAAAGGAACTTCTACTTTTGCTTCTTGCACCACTCTCTCCCCATCAGTTCATCACATAACAGTGAGAGTCATTCTTTAAAAATGGTTTATCAGACTTTGTCACTTGGACTAAACCCATCGGTGATTTCTTGTCATACTTAGAATGCAATCCAAACTCTTTTGCACAATCTTCAGGTTCAGAATGATCCTTCCTGTAGCCCACTTCTGTGATCTCATTTACCAGTATCCCTCTGGTTTCACGCTCCAGACACACTGGCTCTCTTTATGGTCCTAAAACTCATCAACATTATCCCATACTTGGGATTTTGTATTTGCTGTTTTCCCCCTGGGAGGTACACTCACCTGAGCCTTTCTCTGGCTCCTGTACCCTGTTTGACTGCTTCACCTGGATGGTGGATTTCCCAAAATGAAGATGGGCTCAGTTGCTCCTCAAATCATCATCCTCTCTATCTTACCAAATGGCACATCCAGTTACTCAGGCTAAAACCTTTGATAATTTTCCCCTCATCCAAATGTGTTTGTCCACCTAATCAGTGAGTCAGTCCTTTCCTCTGTAACTCTAAAACATATCCCATATTTGTCATAACAACTGCTACTATTTCTGTTTGAAAGTGAAAAGTGAAAGTTACTCAGTCATGTCTGACTTTTCGTGACCCCATGGACTATACAGTCCATGGAAGTCTCCAGGCCAGAATACTGGAGTGGATAGCCTTTCCCTTCTCCAGGGAATCTTCCCAACCCAGGGATCAAACCCAGGTCTCCCGCATTGCAGGCAGATTCTTTACCAGCTGAGCCGCAATGGAAGACCAAGAATACTGGAGTGGGTAATCTATCCCTTCTCCAGTGGATGTTCCAGACCCAGGGATTGAACTGGGGTGTCCTGCATTGCAGGAGGATTCCTTACTATCTGAGCTATCAAGGAAACTATTTTACAGGCCATCTAGTTGGTACACTGCTTCCATTCTTACCCTCTATAATCCTTTCTCCCCTCAGCAATCAGAGTCATCTTTAAATAGGATAAATCAGATCATGTCATTCCCCCATTTGTCAAAGATCCAATCACATCTTTCATATCTAGAATAGAAACCAAACTCTGGCCACCATAGTCTATGAAGGCTTTGAAAATCTGGTCCCTCTGCTCATTGTTCACCTTTCTTCCACTCACTCTCTATATAAGCAGTCTTCTTTCTGATAGAAGAACAAGCCATACTCATTCTCACCCTAAGACTTTTGCTGTATCCTGCATCTATATGCTGGAAATTAGTGTGACATATATTACACGGCTTCCTTCTTCCCCTGGGGCTTCTCTGTGGCTCGGTGGTAAAGCATCCACCTGCAACGCAGGAGATAGGGATTCGATCCCTGAGTTGGGAAAATTCCCCGGAGAAGAAAATGGCAACCCATTCCAGGATTTTTGCCTGGGAAACCCCATGGACAGAGGAGCTTCGTGTGCTACAATCCATGGGATCACAAAAGAACTGGACACAACTTAGTGACTGAGCAACAATAACAACTTCGTATCATTCAGGTGTAAGTTTAAAATATTACATACTCAGAAAAGTCTTTCCTCATCTACCATGTCTAAAGAAATCCCCATTTAGTCCCTCTCACAATACCTTCTTTTCTCTGCATCATAAAATTGATTAGTATTTTTTTGTTTACTTCATCATTTATTAATGCCTATCCCTTGAATGTAAGATCCATGGAAGCAGAACTTTGATTAAATTCACTATAACTCTGTTCTCAACATCTAAGTAGTCATTACTCAGAATGAACACTGAAAAAATAAATGAATGAGTGGTTCAGTGTTCTAACAAGATCTTCCTAGAGAAAATTCTTTAACTTTACTGTTTTCAATCTAGAGTATGTGCATCACCAGGAAACATGAGACAGTTTGCTCAAACTCCACGAAAAATACGGCGTATCTTCCTAAAACATCAGATTTACATGAAAGTACTTAAAACAGTGTATTTATATAAAAAGATAAAGTATATAATGAATTAGAATATAATATTTACATGGACTTTTAATACAAAATAAAGTTCTGTGAAACTTCATAATTTTAGCAGTTGGTTCAGACTCTTGCCTCCAAATCTCCCAGTATAAAGTGTCATTCTTCTGTTCCAAGGACTTGTTGTTGTCGTTATTTAGTCATTAAATCATGTCTGACTCTTTTGCGACCCCATGGCCTGTAGCCCACCAGGCTCTCTGTCCTTGGGATTTTCCAGGCAAGAATACTGGAGTAGCCATTTCCCCCTCCAGGGGATCTGCCCAATCCAAGGATGAAGCCTGCTCCTCCTGCGTTACAGGCAGATTCTTTACCACTGAGCCATCAAGGAAGCCAAGGAATTACTTTATGAACATTAGGTATGGTCAACCATTGGGAAGCCCATGTTTAATGTTATATTTAAAAATAATACCATAGAAATGAGCAAAGTTTCCTATTGGTTGTGTAATTTTGAATATTCTGAATCAAAACATTTGTAAATTTTTTTTTTTAATAGAAAAGCTTGGAGTGCTGCTAGTTCCTGTTAGTGGCAGTAAACTTTAACTATGGCACCAAATACTTCGTGTATTAGAGGTCAAGGTGGAAGACCAGGACCAAGAGACATCCAAAATTCCTCAACAAGGAAAGGCAAAATAGTTTCATATCTACCTAACCTTCAGGAAACTAAGAAGTAGTGGTGATAGAAATAGCCAAGCAATAAAGTCCGATGATGATAATCTGCTAAGAAAGGGATAAAAAGATGTTTGACAAGCATTTAGGTCAGCGGTAAATTGTGACTTCCACTAAAATACTGATGAAATCTGGGAGGAAAATATAATAATGATCATCCCGATAAACAAATTACATTCTGTATAACAGTGGATGTAACAGCAAGACCTGCCTGGCATTAAAAACTGTCAATAACTAACTGTGTGACTTTGACCAAATTACTAGTCTTGTCTGTGGTTTAAACATAATACCTAACTCTTAAGAAGCTTGGAAAGATTACCATATATATCGCAGACCTAGCATCCACCAAGCCCTTAAATTATAGCTATTTTTGTTATGGAATAATGTACCTATCATTACAAAAATTAAAAGTACCCTATTTTAATTCCAGATGTAATATGAAAGGAAGTTTGGTTTATATTAGCAATGAATATTTCATGCTTTTTTTCTAAAGGAAATGTTTTAATAAAAGTTGATACCCTAGTTCTGCCAGACATCTAAAATTATAGCCAATGCTTTTATAAGTCTATATCACCTAATATTTGGGTCTAAAGTAATAATGTATTCAGAGATTCTCTTGGCTAGATAGACTGAATAATCAAAATAATTTCAAATCCTATTCTGAAGCATTTGCTTTCAACTCAATTTAGCACTTTTTAAAAATCAAAGGTTTGATGAAGGATACAGGAAGCTTGGGGCTGGTGCACTGGGATGACCCAGAGGGATGGTATAGGGAGGGAGTTGGGAGGGGGGGTTCAGGATTGGGAACACGTGTACACCCGTGGCGGATTCA
This sequence comes from Bubalus kerabau, assembly GCF_029407905.1. Lineage (NCBI taxonomy): Eukaryota > Metazoa > Chordata > Mammalia > Artiodactyla > Bovidae > Bubalus > Bubalus kerabau. The sequence continues at coordinate 19,695,569 of NC_073631.1, read as the reverse complement.
TGATGATGTATGGCAAAACCAATACAATATTATAAACTAATTAGCCTCTAATTAAAATAAATAAATTTAAATTTTAAATAAATAAAATTCTCATTTTCTTCAACTTTTTTTCATGTGGACATCTCTAAGACATTAGCAAGCTACCTGAAGGCAGAGGTATTTTGCATGACCGCTTTACATGAATTTCTAGTCATATAGTAGAGAAGGAAGAGGAGTGAGATGAATGTTTAAAAATGCCTGGCATTTGTTAATTATAGTATAATTAATTCTTCCACTCACTTCCTGCAAGACTATATAGTAATCAATTGAATTATGAATCAAATACCACTCTATGAAGACAACAGGTAAGTGTTATGATAATCTGTACAAGCAGAAATGAAATGTTCAGGATTCAAAGTTGTATGGTTCCTCCCATCTAATATGATGCTAGGGCAAGGTACAGATTAAAAGTTTAAAGAATTTTTCCTCCACCAAATGGGCAGGTTGAGAAATATAACCATCATGCCAGAAAAATGTCATTCCAGTAGTTCCCCCAGGAAAACCCTGCTGTCTTTTCTGTTGGGACATAGAAAGCAAATTTTCCCAAAGAAAGCTGTGGCTCTTTGACAAGCACAAAAGACAATTCAACCTCTCCCCACACACACATAATGGTACCTGAAATGCAGAGACAGCCCTGTATCTGTGCTTGGGAGAGAGAGGAGCCTTGGAAGTTTTCCAACATCACAAGCACTTTTGTAACATCCAGCTTGAGGTAATACCCACAGGACTGCATCTGGTTTGCCTCAGAATGTTCCAAGAGTGACAGGTTATCATCAGCACCCCCCACAACCCCCCATCAATCAGGGCAGACCCATTGTCTGCTTGGTTAACAAGACACTACTTTTTTTCAGAAAATCACTTTTGTAAAAGTAATCCTGACTTGAGCCTTCCACCACAGAGCACTGTTTTCCAAAGATATGTATTTCCAATAACACACTGAATGAGTAACAAGGACCATGAGTGGAATGGGCACAGAATTTGTTATTCAAACTCGGAAACCTGAGAGCAAAAAAAAAAAAAAAAAACTATTAATAATTATGCCAAACAGAGGGAGAAATCACATAGGAGGAAAAAAGTTTAAGGCAAGCATATACTTGTGTATGGAAACCTGTAGAATACAACTTGAACACTGTGGGGGGAAGAAAGATTTTATAGAATGGAGGAGGAGTGGTAAAATGATACAAGAGTTGAAGGAAATAAAATAGCAGAAAGAAAATAACATTTACTGATTGCCCTTTTTAGACCAAGTTTTTAAACAACTGTAATATGTATAGTAGTGATAATATTTTAGACAACATTTTACAGATAAGGAAATCAAAACTGTAAAAGGGTTAAACCTCTTGCCAGAGACACACAAAGAAAAAGATGGAAATCTTGCCAATGATGCCAGCTCATTCAATCTGCTTCAAAGTTACTACAATTATATAAATGGCATTATGTTTCCATCTTATAAATAGGAAACTGAGGCTCAGAGACAGCCCCGTTCAAGGATTCCTGTGTAACATAGAATCTGGATTCAAATTCAGACCTGCCTGACTCTTAAGTCAACATTCTTACTACCAAAATATTGACTGGACTTTGTTCAGAGACTGAGGTTTTGTTTGTTCATTTGTTTGGGGTTTGTCTTGGGTTTTCTGAGGGGAATGGGGTGTGGGTCTCTTCCCCTCTTCTTGTGTGGGCTTTGCTTAAGCTCCATTTCCACTCTAAACTTTCCTCTCCTTATACCTCTCTTGCCTCTTTTTTACTCTCTTCCTTAGACTTCCTTCTAAATATTTAATCAAGATATCAGAACTGGGCTTGTCAGAAACCTTAGCTTACTATTTAGGATCTTCTGTAATGTACCCCTCACATCACTTCCAGTCCGTGTATCATCTAATGTGTGTTTGTTTACATCCCCTTATTTCTTATGAAATTCATTCAGTATGGGTCATTTCATCCTCCACATCAACTTATTCAGTGTCTCTTTCTGCCATACTTGTACTACTTTCAAACTGACTTGAGTTTACCAGCACCCTTTTCTAAATAACATGAAAATCTATAAACTATATTGTGTACAGAAAGTTGGAGGGAGGCAGGCTAACACAAACACTCTCTCACTATGAGCATATTGAAAGGAACTTCCCCACAGTATTATATGAGAAGGACCTCCCAGGTGGCGCTAGTAGTAAAGAATCTGCCTGCTAATGCAGGAGATGTAAGAGACTTGGGTTTGATCCCTGGGTTGGGAAGATCCCCCAGAGGAGTGCATGGCAACCAACTCCACTATTCATGCCTGGAGAATACCATGGACAGAGGAGCCTGGCAGACTGTGGCCCACAGGGTCTCAAAGAGACAGGCATGACTGAAGTGACTTAGCACGTGCACACATTATAGACAAAAGGCCAAGAAAACTAATGAAAGAAGAGTACAGCAAGGACGCTTATAAGTTCCTCTTGGGTTCTTGCTTAGGCAATCTTGTTCTGTGAACAAGAAACAAACTATGCTCTGATGCTAGTCATTGATGATTACATTCATATAGACTGTATTTGAAAGTCAAACATTCCAAAGCAAGACTTTTCCCCATTCTGCCTACTTCTCTCCACCCTTGTCATCTCAGATATCCCCTAGTAAAAACCACTAAAATTGCTCTCTGGTGGTGTAATAGCTTATCAGTGGTCTCCAGGCTTTCACTCTTGCCCTTGTATGGTTAATTCTTCACCCAGCAGCCAGAGTATCTTTTAAATCCATTTATCAGATCATGTCACTCTCTTATGTATGCCCTCCAGTTATATCTCCCAGCACTTAGTACAAAAGCTGAACTCCTTATCCCACTTTCAAACCCCAATAGGACCTTGCAGGCCCTTCCTACCATCTTACAGTACTTTTCTTCAGGCCCACTTCAGCCTCCCTGACCTTCTTCCAAGACCTAGAATGGGCCAGGCTGGTTCCAGCCCCAGAGCCTTTGTACACACTGCTTCCACTGACAGACATGGTACGAACCCAGATGGTAGCCTGGCTGGTGTCTCATGTCACTCACACCTTGGCTTTGAAAGTCTCCTCCTCCAAAAGACCTTCCTTAACCTAAAGGGCAGTCACTCCATTATTCCCTAGCATAGTGATCATCACACAGCACCCTAAGACTGTCTGAAAGTTTATTGATTTACTTGTTTTGTAGCTGTTTATTGTGTATCTTTTTCTTGGGGATGGTCTTGATCACTGCCTCCTGTACAATGTCACAAACTTCTGTCCATAGTTCTTCAGGCACTCTATCAGATCGAATTCCTTGAATCTATTTGTCACTTCCACTGTATAATTGAAAGGGATATGATTTAGGTCATACCTGAATGGTCTAGCGGTTTTCCTACTTTCTTCAATTTAAGACTGAATTTGGCAATAAGGAGTTCATGATCTGAGCCAAAGTCAGCTCCCGGTCTTATTTTTGCAGACTGTATAGAGCTTCTCCATTTTTGGCTACAAAGAATATAGTCAATCTGATTTCAGTATTGGCCTTCTGCTGATGTCCATATGTAGAGTCTTCCCTTGTGTTGTTGGAGAGGCTGTTTACTATGACCAGTGCATTCTCTTAGCAACACTCTATTAGCCATTGCCCTGCTTAATTCTCTACTCCAAAGCCAAATTTGCTTGTTACTACAGATATGTCTTGACTTTCTACTTTTGCATTCCAGTCCCCTGTAAAGAAAAGGACATCTTTTTGGGGTGTGAGTTCTAGAAGGTCTTGTAGGTCTTCATAAAACCGTTCAACTTCAGCTTCTTCAGCATTACTGGTCAGGGGACAGACTTGGATTACTGTCTATGCCAGCAAATTTGGAAAACTCAGCAGTGGCCACAAGACTGGAAAAGGTCAGTTTTCATTCCAATCCCAAATAAAGACAATGCCAAAGAATGGTCAAACTACTGCACAATTGTACTCATCTCACATGTTAGCAAAGGAATGCTCAAAATTCTCCAAGCCAGGCTTCAATAGGACCTAAACAGTGAACTTCCAGATGTTCAAGCTGGATGAACATTAGATATACCAAGGGAATATTTCATGCAAAGATGCACTCAATAAAAGACAGAAATGGTAGGGACTTAACAAAAGCAGAAGATATTAAGAAGAGGTGGCAAGAATACACAGAAGAACTGTACAAAAAAGATCTTCATGACCCAGATAATCACAATGGTGTGATCACTCACCTAGAGCCAGACATCCTGGGATATGAAGTCAAGTTGCCCTTAGAAAGCATCACTATAAACAAAGCTAGTGGAGGTGATGGAATTCCAGTTGAGCTATTTCAAATCCTAAAAGATGATGCTGTGAAAGTGCTGTACTCAATATGCCAGCAAATTTGGAAAACTCAGCAGTGGCCACAGGACTGGAAAAGGTCAGTTTTCATTCCAATCCCAAAGAAAGGCAATGCCAAAGAATGCTCAAACTACCGCACAATTGCACTCATCTCACACGCTAGTAAAGGAATGCTCAAAATTCTCCAAGCCAGGCTTCAGCAATACGTGAACCGTGAACTTCCAGATGTTCAAGCTGGTTTTAGAAAAGGCAAAGGAACCAGAGATCAAATTGCCAATATCTGCTGGATCATCAAAAAAGCAAGAGAGTTCGAGAAAAACATCTATTTCTGCTTTATTGATTATGCCAAAGCCCTTGACTGTGTGGATCACAATAAACCGTGGAAAATTCTGAAAGAGATGGGAATACCAGACCACCTGACATGCCTCTTGAGAAATCTGTATGCAGGTCAGGAAGCAACAGTTAGAACTGGACATGGAACAACAGACTGGTTCCAAATAGGAAAAGGAGTATGTCAAGGCTGTATATTGTCACCCTACTTATTTAACTTGTGTGCAGAGTACATCATGAGAAACACTGGGCTGGATGAAGCACAAGCTGGAATCAAGATTGCTGGGAGAAATATCAATAACTTCAGATATGCAGATGATACCACCCTTATGGCAGAAAGTGAAGAAGAACTAAAGAGCTTCTTTTGAAAGTGAAAGTGGAGAGTGAAAAAGTTGGCTTAAAGCTCAACATTCAGAAAATGAAGATTATGGTATCTGGTCCCATCACTTCATGGGAAATAGATGGGGAAACAGTGGAGACAGTGGCTGACTTTATTTTTGGGGGGCTCCAAAATCACTGCAGATGCTGATTGCAGCCATGAAATTAAAAGACGCTTACTCCTTGGAAGGAAAGTTATGACCAATGTAGACATCATTTTAAAAAGCAGAAACATTATTTTGCCAACAAAGGTCCATCTAGTCAAGGCTATGGTTTTTCCAGTGGTCATGTATGGATGTGAGAGTTGGACTATAGAGAAAGCTGAGTACAGAAGAATTAATGCTTTTGAAGTGTGGTTTTGGAGAAGACTCTTGAGAGTCCCTTGGACTGCAAGGAGACCCAACCAGTCCATCCTAAAGGAGATCAGTCCTGGGTGTTCATTGGAAGGACTGATGTTGAAGCTGAAACTCCAATACTTTGGCCAACTGATGCGAAGAACTGACTCACTGGAGAAGACCCTGATGCTGGGAAAGACTGAGTGTGGGAGGAGAAGGGGAGGACAGAGGAGGAGATGGTTGGATGATGTCACCAACTCAATGGACATGAGTTTGAGTAAACTTCAGGAATTGGTGATGAACTCCTGGTGTTTACCTCCTGGAGTCCTGGTGTTCTGCAGCCTATGGGGTCTCAAAGAGTCAGATATGACTGAGTGACTGAACTGAACTGACTGTGTATCTCCCTCACTGACAATATAAACTCCATCAGATTAGAGAAGAGGCTCATCTTCCTCACCACTATATCTTCTATGTCTAGAAGAACATCTGGTGCATAGCAGGACTCAGAAAGCATTAGTGAGCAAATAAATAAATTACCCAGCCAATTTTTTTATGAATTCTTGCTATACCCTTATATGATAATAACTGGATCATTTTTTTTTCACTTTTTAACTTAAAAACATATTTGCTAACAAAAATAGTTTCTTATAATTACACATGACTCCTTAAAACTATGTTTGCCAATGTTAACTGTATAAATACCTTGATTCTTTTTTTGTGGTGAGTGCATGATAAGTCGCTTCAGCCATGTCCGACTCTTTGCAACCCTAAGGACTGTAGCCCACTGGGCTTCTCTGTCCATGGGATTCTCCAGGCAAGAATACTGGAGTGGGTTGCCATTTCCTCATCCAGGGGGTCTTCCTTCCCCATGGATCGAACCCGGGTCTCCTGAAGGTGGCTGCTTTACCACTGAGCCACCATGAAGGTGACCTCAAATAGCTCCAGGAAAGAACTCCACAAAAGTACAAGCTCTTGCATGGATACATTATAAAAATCTAGTGAGGGCTTGACTCTACTTTTAGGAAGGCTTAACCCTTAATTGGGACTGTGACTAACCTGGGTTTAAGAGGCTTTCTTATCGATCAGTCAGTTCAGTCACTCAGTCGTATCTGACTCTTTGCAACCCCATGGACTGCAGTACACCAGGCTTCCCTGTCCATCACCAACTCCCGGAGCTTTCTCTAATTTATGTCTATCGAGTCAGTGATGCCATCCAACCATCTCATCCTCTGTCATCCCCTTCTCCTCCCACCTTCAATCTTTCCCAGCATCAGGGTCTTTTCCAGTGAGTCAGTTCTTCCCATCAGGTGGCCAAAGTATTGGAGGTTCAGCTTCAGCATCAGTCCTTCCAGTGAATATTCAGGACTGACTTCCTTTAGTATTGACTGCTTTGATCTCCTTGCATTCTTATCAATAGCATGCTATCAAAGGACACAAAATCCTAAATCTAGAAGTCTGCAGCTTCTCCAGATAAACAACATCATACAATGCACAGTTAGTCTGAACTCTAGAGAGTTAAGACTTCATTGGTGCACAGAACAGGTGGAATGACCTAGTTAAAAGCTGTCTTACTAATAAAACGTTTAATGTCAAATTTTTCACTGGAAAGTTAGTAAGCATTTTCCTTGAAGAATATACCTATCTTCCAATAGGGTTGTCAAAACATGAGGGCTAAGTGAGCCATATGTCACCCCAACCAATTAGAGTCACAGTTAAGTGACTCTCCTAATTGTTAACTAAAAAGAAATCTCTGAAGGAAAAGAGTAAGTCACTCCTTGAGGAGACCTTATTCAAATCTGGATGGATGGCAAAGGTGCAGTGCAAGAGCCTATGAGCAGAGACTCATGTAAGCTGAGCAAAGGTAATGGTTTTGAGGAAGTCAGTAAGCCAAGAGCAAGGGCACCACAGGTGAGTTCAAGCCCACACTGTCCTTGATCTCAGGGAACCTCAAAGGAAAGCATCAGGTTACTGATGTTAACAGAGCTGTCACAGACAGTGTGGTCAAAACATAAATACACAAGCTGAAATACTACGAAGCAGAAATAACCAAGGTTATTTATTTCCCAAGTATGTACTTCAAAATTCCAGCAAAAGCTTGTGTAGAAGGTAAACCACACACAATTTCCACAATTAGAGCTTGCTTTGTTCAAATACGCTCCATAACATTTGATCATATTGATGTTTCTTAGCTTAACTGAAATTATTTTTACCTTTGAAACTTCAATATACCTATCAGCATGTGACGAAAGGCTTGTTGATCTCTATAATTGCTTGCATTTGTTAGCATTCCTTGTCTTAGTCTGTGTTATATATAAAGACATGGAACACCACTCCTGGTCAATCACATTTACCAAGAGTGAAAATATTAATCACAGGTATCTTCCAAATCAAAGCACCCAATGCGTGTAGCAATTGGTTTTAAGATATAAATAAGACAGAAACACCATGGCCACAGAAGAATAAATATCTCACCAAATCCCCCTGTGCATAGTATGTATTTTCCATTTATTGAATAACAGACTCTCTCTTGCCTCCACTGCCTCCAAGTGAGGTTTCTAAGCAGAGAGAGCCTACTAAACAAGATAATCAGGTCTCAGGTTTAAAGCACAACCTGTATCTTCACATTCTTTCAGCAGATGTTAGCATAGGACTCAGTAATAATTACCAACTTTGAAAAGCCTGCCATGGGGAGGTGAGTCTAAATTGCTTTATTAAAATAACCCAATCTTCTTTCTCAAAATATCCCCACTACTCTATTACAACAGAAGAAAATCTGAAAAACGTGGTGAAGAAAGGAAAGGAATTCACATTTATCTACCCTTGTCATGCTCCGTTAGTAAGGTGACAGTAAGTCCTGATTCGTCCAGCACAGTTCTATTTTCTGCCTTCTATCCCTGTGCAATTACTAATCATAGTATTCCCTTTCATTGTCAAAAATGTTGCAATTTAGATAACAAGTTATATGGTTATCCTGTGTGTTCAGTAGTGAGCAGCATGCTCATCTTGGATCCACAGATCGACAGAGAGAGAGATTTTTCTCCCCATCCCTCCTTCTCCATTCCACAGTTGCTAATCTGTATCAGCTATATTACTGTGTTTCTTCTGAGTGAATTTGGCCACTCAGGAACCAGCAGAAAATGGGAGGGTGGGAATAAAGGGAAGTAGTCAGGATATTTATTCCCTGATCTCACTCCCTGCCTGGCTGTGGTCTAACTGGTATGGTCTCTCTACCAAAGGCCACAGCTCCAGAAGGGTCTCTCCCACAAGCACAGCACTATTTTTAGCACCTGTAAATCATTCACTCCAATTGCTTCTTCAGATCTAGCTCTCGTGGTATTTCTGTTCCTTGCCCTACAGTGCTTCATAATCCCTTGTAGATGTCCTTTAACTTTGTCCATACCTTTGTAGGCTACCTTCTCCATTCAATTTCCCATTTGAGTGTTCCCTATGTTTCCCTCTGTCTATCTTTGGCTGCAAAGATGGAGCCAAAGATGGACAGATATTCTTTACAGCCAAAGATGGAGAAGCTCTATACAGTCAGCAAAAACAAGACTGGGACCTGACTGTGGCTCAGATCATGAACTCCTTATTGCCAAATTCAGACTTAGATTGAATAAAGTAGGGAAAACTACTAGACCATTCAGGCATGACCTAAATCAAATTGCTTAAGATTATACACTGGAAGTGACAAATAGATTCAGGGGATTAGATCTGATAGAGTGCCTAAAGAACTATGAATGGAGGTTTGTGACATTGTACAAGAGGCAGTGATCAAGATCATTCCCAAGAAAAAGAAATTCAAAAAGGCAAAATGGTTGTCTAAGGAGGCCTTACAAATAGCTGAGAAAAGAAGAGAAGCTAAAGGCAATAGAGAAAAGGAAAGATATATTCATCTGAATGCAGAGTTCCAAAGAATAGCAAGAAGAGATAAGAAAGCCTTCCTCAGTGATCAGTGCAAAGAAATAGAAGAAAATAATAGAATGGGAAAGACTAGAGATCTCTTCAAGAAAATTAGAGATATCAAGGGAACATTTCATGCAAAGTTGGGCACAATAAAGGACAGAAATGGTATGGACCTAACAGAAGCAGAAGATATTAAGAAGGGGTGGCAAGAAAACACAGAACAACTGTACAAAAAAGATCTTAATGACCCAGATAATCGTGATGGTGTCATTACTCCCTAGAACCAGACATCCTGGAATGCAAAGTCAAGTGAGCCTTAGGCATCACATCACTACGAACAAAGCTAGTAGAGATGATAGAATTCCAGTTGAGCTATTTCAAATCCTAAAAGATGATGCTGTGAAAGTGCTGCACTCAGTATGCCAGCAAATTTGAAAAACTCAGCAGTGGCCAAGGGACTTGAAAATGTCAGTTTTCATTCCAATCCCAAAGAAAGGCAATGCCAAACAATGTTCAAACTATCGCACAATTGCACTCATCTCACATGGTAGCAAAAGAATGCTCAAAATTCTCCAAGCCAGACTTCAACAGTACATGAACCATGAACTCCAGATGTCCAAGCTGGATTTAGAAAAGCCAGAGGAACCAGAGATCAAATTGCCGACATCCATTGGATCACTGAAAAAGCAAGAAAGTTCCAGAAAAACATCTATCTCTGCTTTATTGACTATGCCAAAGGCTTTGACTATGTAGATTACAATAAACTGTGGAAAATTCTTAAAGAGATGGGAATACCAGACCCCCTTACCTGCCTTATGAGAAATCTGTATGCAGGTCAAGAAGCAACAACTGGAACTGGACATGAAACAACAGAATGGCTCCAAATTGAGAAAGGAAATACGCCAACGCTGCATATTATCACCCTGCTTTTTTAACTTACATGCAGAGTACATCATGCAAAATGCCAAGCTAGATGAAGCACAAGCTGGTATCAAGATTGCTGGGATAGAGAACAAGATGGCAGAGGATTAGGTGGATGTGGAGTACTACTCTCTCCATGAATACATCAGGAATACACCCTAAGATACAGAAGTGCATGCAGAACACCAACAGAGAGCAGACAGGTGTACCTGACCAGTGGAAAAGAATATATAGAACCACACAAAACTTGGTAGGATGAAGGAACTAGGGGAAAAAACAGGAGTGTTAGTAGGACTGGACCTGTCCTCAGTGGGTGGGGGAAATGAAGCAGGGGTCCAATCCCCACATTAGGGAAACTGAGTCAGAGGAGAAACATTTAAGGTTGAGAGTGAAACAGCTAATAAGGACTGATGTTGAAGCTGAAACTCCAATACTTTGGCCACCTGATACAAAGAACTATCTCATTTGAAAAGACTCTGGTGCTGGGTAAGATTGAAGGTGGGAGGAGAATGGGACGACAGAGGATGAGATGGTTGGATGGAATTGCCAACTTGATGGACACGAGTCTGAGTAAACTCTGGGCGTTGGTGATGCACAGGGAGGCCTGGTGTGCTACAGTCCATGGGGTTGCAAAGAGTCAGACACAACTGAGAAACTGAACTGAACTGATCCCATTGTTTATTTCAGCACAAGTTATAATAGCTAGAACATGAAAGCAACCTAGATGTCCATCAACAGATGAATGGATAAAGAAGTTGTGGTACATATACACAATAGAATATTACTCATCCATAAAAAGGAACACATTTGATGATGAGGTTCATCCACCTCATCATCAGAACTGATGATGAGGTGGATGAACCTAGAACCTATTATACAGAGTGAAGTGAGTCAGAAAGAGAAAGATAAATATAGTATTCTAATGCATATATATGAAATCTAGAAGAATGGTACTGAAGAACTTATTTACAGGGCAGCAATGGAGAAACAGACATAGAGAATAGACTTATGGACATGGGGAGAGGGGAGGAGAGGGTAAGCCATATGAAAAGAGTAACATGGAAAGTTACATTACCGTATGTAAAATAGACAGCCAACAGAAACGTGCTGAATGGCTCAGGAAACTCAAACAGGGGCTCTGTATCAACCTAGAAGGGTGGGATGGGTAGGGAGATGGGAGGGAAGTTCAAAAGGGAGGGGATATATGTATACCTATGGCTGATCCATGTTGAGGTTTGACAGAAAAAAACAAAATTCTAGAAAGCAATTATCCTTCAATAAAAAAAATTAAAAAGAAAAAAAAAATGGAATGAGAATCAAACAGTCCTTGCCGCAGCCATACATACCCCTGGTCTACTGGAAGGCATGGCAGCTGGGAGCTGGAGTTTAGGGATTGTGGAGCAATCTCAGAGCCAGGGCTGTTGTTGATGTGGAGAGTTGGATTGAAGGGATGTGAGGAAGTAGGTCGTGGTGGGAAATGCCAGTGGAGGAAAGCCAGACAGCCATGGAAGCAAGGCGATACTGCTGAGTCATGCACAGGGGGTGGAGCCATCACCATAGCCTCTCTCTCCCCACACGCCGGCATCAGCAGTTGAACAATAGAGAGACTGGCCCATCAAAGGCCTGATGCACTGAACTACAGGGTAGGACCCCACCCAGGATGCCTCTTTAAGTGCCTGACACGCCCATCTACAGAGTAGGACCCCATCCAGGGGGGCCCCTCTATGTGCCTGATGCACTGAAGAACAGAGAAGGACCCCAGGTAAGGGAGCCTCTAAGTGTCTGAACAGGTGGAGCTATGGAGAAAGACTGGCCAAAGAGGCCTTCTTATTGACACCTACAAGAGGCTCAGAAAAAGACTCTGATAGGATCATAACTCCTGCAGTGGAGGCAGTCTGTGTCCCTGCACAATTGGCACTGCCAGGGTCCCCGCGAGCCAAGCAGCTGTGCCATCTTCACAATCAACTCTCACTGGGGCAGAGCTACCACAGGCAAAAAAGAAGACTTGCATCTATGCTCCCAGGGTCACTTCAGGTGTGTCTAGCTCTTTGCAACCCTGTAGACTGTGGCCTACCAGGCTTCTCTGTCAGAGAATGGGTTCTCCAGGCAAGAATACTGGAGCGTATTGGCCAATACTGGTTGCCATACCCTTCCAGAGCACGATATTTCCTGCTGCCCTAGCTGCCAACTCCCCTGAGTACCTGGTGCAGCCAGAACCTCTGTGACCCAAGCAGCTGCACCAGCTCCACACCTGGCCCTCACAGGGGCAAACCAAAGTCCTCCAGGGCAGCCTCAGGAGCTAAACCCCAGTGGTCAACCTACATGTAGAGGTGGAAATAAAACCACAATTGAAATCCAGGGGCAGTGTGGCTAAGGAAGAAGACCCAAAATCCTCCCACCAGCTGTACAAGCTGCAGATTAAATCCACATGATCAACTAAGCAGACTCTATTGATGGAATATATAAAAGGGCATTGAGAGAACCCATAAAAGAAAACACTCTAGCTCTGATAGCCTTGGAAACTGGAGGAAAGAACACACAGAAGTGGGACCAAATTAGAATCTGAGCTGCATCCACAGCAGGACCAGAGATCAGCACAGTGCTGGAGGGCTTTCTAGGGAAGTAAGGTAGACTGCAACTCCCAGCAAGGGAAAGGACTCTGACAGCAGTGACTCAAGAAAAACAGTTATTATTCTTATGTTTTGACTTGTTCTTTAGATTCTTTGGATTTTTTTGCTTTTTTCCCCACTTTTTCCCCCCTCTGTTGTAGGTGTTGATTTTATTGGCACTGTTGTAGGTGTTGATTTTATTGGCACTAAGAAATCCAATTAAGCTTTTGAGCTTTTTTTTTTTCTCAGTCACATTTTTAATTGTCATAAACCTCTGCCTCTATATTGGGCTTTTGCCATTTTGCAAAGTTTTCCTCTTTTTTTTTTCTTTTCTTTTCTTTTTTTTTTTTTTTGTTTTAATTTTTAAGTTTTAAATGTATTATTATTTTTTCTACATTTATTCCTTAGTTTGCTTTTCCTACTGTTCTTTTCCCCTTGCAGTTAATCTTTATTGTATATAAATCTTCTTTATCTACCTCTATTTAACTTTGTATATCTAAAGAGGCACAAAGAGTCCCCTACAGGATAAACCCAAGAAGAAACACACCAAGACACATACTAATCAAACTAACAAAGACTAAACACAAAGAAAGTATATTAAAAGCAGCAAGGGAGAAGCAACAAGTAACATACAAGAGAAACCCCCATACATTTAACAGCTGATCTTTCAGCAGAAATGCTACAGGCCAGAAGGGAATGGCAGTTTATATTTAAAGTACTGAAAGGGAAAAATCTACAGCCAAGATTACTGTACCCGGCAAGGATCTCATTCAAAACTGATGGAGAAATAAAAAGGTTTTCGGACAAGCAAAGGTTAAAAGAATTCTGTACCAACAAACTAGCTTTACAACAAATGTTAAAGGGGCTTATTTAATCAAGAAATACAAGAGAAGTAAAAAGATCTACAATATCAACCTCAAACAGTTAAGAAAATGGCAATAGGAACATATATCTCAATAGTTTTTTAAATGTAAATGAATTAAATGCTCCTACCAAAAGACAAAGACTGGCTGAACGGATACAAAAACAAGACTCGTATATATGCTGTCTACAAGAAACCCACTTCATACCTCAAGACACATATAGACTGAAAGTGAGAGAATGGAAAAACATATTCCATGCAAATCGGAAGCAAAAGAAAGCTGGAGTAGCAATCCTTATATCAGACAAAATAGACGTTAAAATAATGACGATTACAGGAGATAAGAAAGGACACTACAAAATGATCAAGGGATCAATCCAAGAGAAAGACATAACAATTATAAATATCTAAGCACCCAGCATAGGAGCACTTCAATACATAAGACAAACACTAACAGACATAAAAGGAGAAATTGACAGGAACACAGTAATATAGGAGTCTTTAACACCCCACTCACACCAATGGACAGATCATCAAAACATAAAATTAATAAGGAAACACAAGCCTTAAATGATATATTAGATGAAATGGATCTCATTGATATTGTCAGGACTAGCAAGTCAGTCAGTTCAGCTACTCAGTCGTGTCCAACTCTTTGTGACCCTATGAACCGCAGCACGCCAGGCCTCCCTGTCCATCACCAACTCCCAGAGTCCACCCAAAACCATGTCCATCGAGTTGGTGATGCCATCCAACCATCTCATCCTCTGTCATCCCCTTCTTCTCCCACCCTCAATCTTGCCCAGAATCACGGTCTTTTCCAATGAGTCAGCTCTTCACATCAGTTGGCCAAAGTATTGGAGTTTCAGCTTCAACATCAGCCCTTCTGATGAACACCCAGGATGGATCTCCTTTAGGATGGACTGGATGTATCTCCTTGCAGTCCAAGGGACTCTCAAGAGTCTTCTCCAACACCACAGCCCAAAAGCATCAATTCTTCAGCTCTCAACTTTCTTTATAGTCCAACTCTCACATCCATTCATGACCTCTGGAAAAACCATAGCCTTGACTAGACAGACGTTTGTTGACAAAGTAATGTCTCTGCTTTTTAATATGCTGTCTAGGTTGCTCATAACTTTCCTTCAAAGGAGTAAGCAACTTTTAATTTCATGGCTCCAATCACCATCTGCAGTGATTTTGGAGCCCAAAAAGATAAAGTCAGCCACTGTTTCCACTGTTTCCCCATCTATTGTCCATGAAGTGATGGGACCAGATGCCATGATCTTAGTTTTCTGAATGCTGAGCTTTAAGCCAACTTTTTCACTCTCCTCTTTCACTTTCAAAAGAAGCTCTTTAGTTCTTCTTCACTTTCTGCCATAAGAGTGGTGTCATCTGCATATCCGAGGTTACTGATATTTCTCCCTGCAGTTTTGATTCCAGCTTATGCTTCTTCCAGCCCAGCATTTCTCATGATGTACTCTGCATAGAAGTTAAATAAGTAGGGTGACAATATACAGCCTTGACATACTCCTTTTCCTATTTGGAACCAGTCTGTTGTTCCATGTACAATTCTGACTGTTGCTTCCTGACCTGTATATAGGTTTCTCAAGAGGCAGGTCAGGTGGTCTGATATTCCCATCTCTTTCAGAACTAAAACTCTTAAAAAAATGCACATAGAAGGAACCTACCTCAACATAGTAAAGGCCATATATGATAAGCATACAGAAAATATTATTCTCAATGGTGAAAAAGTGAAAGCATTTGCCCCAAGATCAGGAACAAGACAAGGGTGTTCGCTTTCACCACTATTATTCAACATAGGTCTGGAAGTCCTAGCTACAGCAATCAGAGAAGAAAAAGAAAGAAAAGGAATCCAGATCAGAAAAGAAGTAAATCTCTCTGTTTTTGGATGACATGATACTGTACATATCTAACCTTAAAGATAATATCAGAAAATTACTAGAGCTAATCAGTGAATTAAGCAAAGTTGCAGGATACAAAATCAATACACAGAAATCATTTGCATTTCTATACATTAACAATGAAAAATCAGAAAGAGAAATTAAGGAATCAATCCCATTTGCCATTGCAACAACAAAAAAATTAAATATCTAGGAATAAACGTACCTAAGGAGACAAAAAACTTTACACAGAAAATTATAAGACACTAATGAAAGAAATCAAAGATGGCATAAATAGAAGGAGAGATATTGCATGTTCCTGGGTAGGAAGAATAAATATTGTGAAAATGACTATACTACCAAACACAGTCTACAGATTCAATGCAATCCCTATCAAATTACCAATGGCATTTTTCACAGAACTAGAACAAAAAATTTCACAATTCATATGGAAACACAAAAGACCACAAATATTCAAAGCAGTCTTGAGAATGAAGAAAGGAGCTAGAAGAATCAACCTTTCTGACTTCAGATTATACTACAAAGCTACAGTCATCAAGATAGTATGGTACTGGCACGAAAACGGAAATACAGACCAAGGAAACAAGATAGAAGGCCCAGAAATAAACCCATACACCTATGGTTACCTTATCTTTGACAAAGGAGGTAAAGATATATACAATGGGGCAAAAACAGTCTCTTCAATAAATGGTGCTGGGAAAACTGGACAGCTACATGTAAAAGAATGAAATTAGAACACTTCCTAACACCGTATACAAAGATAAACTCAAAATGGATTAAAGACCTAAATGTAAGACCAAAAACTCTAAAACTCTTAGAGGAAAACATAGGCAGAACACTCAATGACATAAACCAAAGCAAGATCCTCTATGACCCACCCACCTCCTAGAGTAATGGAAACAGAAACAAAAGTAAACAAGTGGGACCTGATTAAACTTAAAAGCTTTTGCACAGCAAAGGAAACTATAAGCAAGGTGAAAAGACAACCCTCAGAATGGGAAAAATCATAGCAAATGAAACAACTGACAAAGGATTAATTTCCAAAATATACAAGCAGCTCATACAACTCAATACCAGAAAAACAAACAACCCAATCAAAAAGTGGGAGAGAGACCTAAACTGACATTTCTCCAAAGAAGAAATACAGATGGATCACATCCACATGAAAAGATGCTCAACATCGCTCATTATTAGAGAAATGCAATCAAAACTACAATGAGATATCACCTCACACCAGTCAGAATCAGTTCAATTCAGTTCAGTCACTCAGTCGTGTCCAACTCTTTGCGACCCCATGAATCACAGTACGCCAGGCCTCCCTGTCCATCACCAACTCCCAGAGTTCACTCAGACTCATGTCCATCGAGACAGTGATGCAATCCAGCCATCTCATCCTCTGTTGTCCCCTTCTCCTCCTGCCCCCAATCGCTCCCAGCATCAGAGTCTTTTCCAATGAGTCAACTCTTTGCATGAGGTGGCCAAAGTACTGGAGTTTCAGCTTTAGCATCATTCCTTCCAAAGAAATCCCAGGGCTGATCTCCTTCAGAATGGACTGGTTGGATCTCCTTGCTGTCCAAGCGACTCTCAAGAGTCTTCTCCAACACCACAGTTCAAAGGCATCAGTTCTTCGGTGCTCAGCCTTCTTCACAGTCCAACTCTCACATCCATACATGACCTCTGGAAAAACCATAGCCTTGACTAGATGAACCTTTGTTGGCAAAGTAATGTCTCTGCTTTTCAATATGCTCTCTAGGTTGGTCATGACTTTCCTTCCAAGGAGTAAGCGTCTTTTAATTTCATGGCTGCAGTCACCATCTGCAGTGATTTTGGAGCCCAGAAAAATAAAGTCTGACACTTTTCACTGTTTCCCCATCTATTTCCCATGAAGTGATGAGACCAGATGCCATGATCTTCGTTTTCTGAATGTTGAGCTTTAAGCCAACTTTTTCACTCTCCACTTTCACTTTCATCAAGAGGCTTTTGAGTTCCTCTTCACTTTCTGCCATAAGGGTGGTATCATCTGCATATCTGAGGTTATTGATATTTCTCCCGACAATCTTGATTCCAGCTTGTGTTTCTTCCAGCCCAGCGTTTCTCATGATGTACTCTGCATAGAAGTTAAATAAGCAGGGTGACAATATACAGCCTTGATGTACTCCTTGTCCTATTTGGAACCAGTCTGTTGTTCCATGTCCAGTTCTAACTGTTGCTTCCTGACCTGCATGCTAATTTCTCAAGAGGCAGATCAGGTGGTCTGGTATTCCCATCTCTTTCAGAATTTTCCACAGTTTATTGTGATCCACACAGTCAAAGGCTTTGGCATAGTCAATAAAGCAGAAATAGATGTTTTTCTGGAACTCTCTTCCTTTTTCCATGATACAGCGGATGTTGGCAATTTGATCTCTGGTTCCTCTGCCTTTTCTAAAACCAGCTTGAACATCAGGAAGTTCACAGTTCACATATTGTTGAAGCCTGGCTTGGAGAATTTTAAGCATTACTTTACTAGCGTGTGAGATGAGTGCAGTTGTGCGGTAGTTTGAGCATTCTTTGGCATTGCCTTTCTTTGGGATTGGAATGAAAACTGGCCTTTTCCAGTCCTGTGGCCACTGCTGAGTTTTCCAAATTTGCTGGCATTTTGAGTGCAACACTTTCACAGCATCATCTTTCAGGATTTGAAATAGCTCCATCATCAAAAAGCCTACAAACAATAAATGCTGGAGAAGGTGTGGAGAAAAGGGAACACTCTTGCACTGTTGGTGGGAGTGCAAATTGATACAGCCACTATGGAAGATGGTATGGCGATCCCTTTAAAACTAGGAATAAAACCACCATATGACCCAGGAATCCCCCTCCTAGGCATATACCCTGAGGAAACCAAAATTGAAAAAGACACATGTATCCCAATGTTCATTGCAGCACTATTTACAATAGAATACGGAAGCAACCTAGATGTACATGAACAGATGAATGGATAAAGATGTTGGGGTACATATACACAATGGAATATTACTCAGCCATAAAAAGGAACACATTTGAGTCAGTTCTAATGAGGTGGATGAACCTAGAACCTACTATACAGAGTGAGTGAATCAGAAAGAGAAAGCTAAATACCATATTGTAATGCATACATATGGAATATAGAAAAATGATACTGAAGAATTTATTTACAGGGCAGCAGTGGAGAAACAGACATAGAGAATAGACTTATGGACATGGGGAGAGGGGAGGAGAGGGTGTGATGTATGGAGAGAGTAACATGGAAACTTACATTACCATATGTAAAATAGATAGCCATCTGGAATTTGCTGTGTGGCTCAGGAAACTCAAATAGGGGCTCTGTATCAATCTAGAGGGGTGGGATGGGGAGGGAGATGGAAGGAATTTCAAAAGTGGGGGGATATAAGTGTGCCTATGGCTGATTCATGTTGATGTTTAACAGAAAAGAGCAAAATTGTGTAAAGCAATTGTCCTTCAATAAAAAATAATTAAAAAAAAGAATCACCTGTCAACACAGAGGACAAAGGTTTGATCCCCAGTCTGGGCAGATTCCACATGCCGCAGGACAAGTAAACCCGAAGGCCATGACCACTGAGCCTGCCCTCTAGACTGAGCCATAGTGCCACAACTACTGAAGCCTGCATACCCTAAAACCCATTCTCTGCAAGAAGAGGAAGCACCACAATGACAATCCCCCATGCCACAACTAGAAATTAGCCCCCACTCACTGCAATTAGAGAAAACCTATGTGCAACAACAAAGACCCAGTGCAGTCAAGAATAAATAACTTAAAAAAAAAAAAAAAACTGAGAAGAGCAGAACTGAGACTACCATGGATATAAAATACCCCAGGTCTCTCAGAAACTAAAATATTCTAAACTTGTATGCAAAGCAAAAAAACAAGATAGCTGGGAGAAGTATCAATAACCTCAGATATGCAGATGGCATCACACTTATGACAGAAAGCAAAGAGGAACTGAAGAGCTTCTTGATGAAAGTGAAAGAGGAGACTGAAAAAGTTGGCTTAAAATTCAACATTCAGAAAACAAAGATCATGGCATCCGGTCCCATCACTTTATGGCAAATAGACGGGGAAACTGGAAACAATGAGAGACTTTATTGTCTTGGGCTCCAAAATTACTGCAGATGGTGACTGCAGCCATGAAATTAAAAGATGCTTACTCCTACCGGCTTCCCTGGTAGCTTGGATGGTAAAGCGTCTGCCTACAATGCAGGAGACCCAGGTTCAATCCCTGGGTTGGGAAGATCCCCTGGAGAAGGAAATGGCAACCCACTCCAGTATTCATGCCTGGAAAATCCCATGGATCGAGGAGCCTGGTGGGCTACAGTCCATGGGGTCACAAAGAGTAGGACATGACTGAGTGACTTCTCTTCACTTCACTTACTCCTTGGAAGAAAAGCTATGACCAACCTAGACAGCATATTAAAAAGCAGAGGCATTACTTTGCCAACAAAGGTCTGTCTAGTCAAAGCTATGGTTTTTCCAGTAGTCAATTATGGACGTGAGAGTTGGACTATAAAGAAAGCTGAGCACAGAAGAATTGATGCTTTTGAACTGTGGTGCTGGAGAAGACTCTTGAGAGTCCCCTGAATTGCAAGGAGATCCAACCAGTCCATCCTAAAGGAAATCAGTCCTGAATATTCATTGTAGGGATTTGTGCTGAAGCTGAAACTCCAATACTTTGGCCACCTGATGCAAAAAACTGACTCATTGGAAAAGACCCTGATGCTGGGAAAGATTGAAGGTGGGAGGAGAAGGGGATGACAGAGGATGAGATGCTTGAATGGCATCACCAACTCAATGGACATGAGTTTGAGTAAACTCCGGGAGTTGGTGATGGACAGGGAAGCCTGGCGAGCTGCAGTCCATGGGGTCACAAAGGGTCAGACACGACTGAGGGACTGAACTAACTGACCTATGTTTCCTTCCTGGAAGCTGACTGAGAGTTTGTTTGTTTGTTTGTTTTTTACTTCCTCTACTTAGAAATCCTATAACTTAGAAAATATACCCATTTTACTTGTGAAAAAAATTAAGGTGCAGAAAAGCTACTTTATTTTTCCAGTTAGGTAGAAGAGCTGAAGAAGGGAATGGCAACCCACTCCAGTATTCTTGCCTGGGAAATCTCATGGGAAGCCTGGCGGGCTATAGTCCATGGGATCGCAAAGAGTTGGACACAACTGAACAACTGAAGGACTAAACAAAAACAATAAGAGAATCAAACCCGAGTACCCCCAAAGGTGAAACCTGTGGGTTAGCCTACTATATCCAGTTAGTCAACCTACAGACTCCCTTCCTATACTAGATAATGAAGGACACAATAAGCTCTAATATTCCAGTGATATATGAACATACATGCATTCGACAAACACTTTTGAGCAAGTGACCAGTATGAAGTAGGTAATGTAGTTACTAGGAAAAGCACCAGAGGACGTCAAGACAAAAGCCATGGAAAACAGAGGTACCTTGGAACATTAAATGATGTCAGGTGTAAATGGGACAATACAGCAGTCAGGAGCATCTTTAGGAGGGTGTGCCTGAGAGCACTGATCCAGCTCTGTAACACTGACTACCTTCTAGATTAATGGAAATCCTGATTCTTAAATATGTCCTAACAAAGAAAATGTATCTGCAATCTCAAAGTCAGTTTCTCAATAAGACTCTCAGATGATAACCTAGATAAAAACAGGACCCATGTTTCCCCTTCTCTAGCATGGGCTCCTCCTCACTTTGAAGGATGATTAAGTCTTGATGACTTAACCTGACTTCCCAGGTAGCACTAGTGGTAAAGAACCTGCCTGCCAATGCAGGAGATACAAGAGTCCTGGGTTTGATCCCTGGGTTGGGGAGAGCCCCTTGAGAAGAGTATGGCAATCCACTCTAGTATTCTTGCCTGGGAAATCCCAGGGACAGAGGAGCTGGGGGGTGGTGCTACAGTCCATAGGGTCACACAGTTGGGCACTACTGAAGCGACATAGCACACACGCAAATACACAAGTCTTGATGAGCACCAAAGCCTTAAAGTTAAAAGAAGATAAATTCATCTATCTAACTTGAATACAACACACTAAGTTCAAACGTCTCTTACCTGCTGAGCCCAGATCAGTACAAGGGCTTGTGAACCTTTCTTTCCTTAACTATATTTCCCTCCCAGCTCTGTTGCAAAACTTAGGGTGTGAGAAATTTGCAGATGGATCTGGACTAAATAGAGGAGGATATACAAAGTAAAAGTAGAAGCAACAATCTAAGATAATATGGTAATTGGAAAAAATGACCATACTTACCAAGACACATTCAATAGTATATTAAATAATAGGAGAAAACAAACTTATTGAAAATGTCGAGTTAACCATAAGATATGTAAAGGAATTTATGGCATATGACGAATCAGTTCCATGACTTACATTAGTGTTTTTTTAAAAGTTTGCATTTCTATTTATCAAGTTTCTGAATAATGAGATTTACCCACATTGAGAACATCAGATCGTAGGGCATCCATCAGCTCATTTTGAAGACATCCTTTTACACACAGAGCTCTGCAAAGTAAGCAGGGCTCCCTGTGCAATATGCCAGGGAGAAGCAGGTCGTAACGCACATTTCATAAAGAGTACATTCATTCCAAGAGCCACGCTCATTTTCACACATGGAATCTTTAAATGTCCTGACATTAAAAGGTTAAATCAAGATTCTCTTTACTTACTTTTTTGACATCAGGTTAACTATGCACACACTTGTTCCATTTGAGGAAAACAGAATGACACAGCCCAATGGTTCTGATAACAAATATGAAGAAAAATGAAACTACATCTACTTCTGTGAAGTCTGACCAGGAGACTTAGTCCCAGAAAGAAATGTTTTCCAAAATATGTCCGAAGAGAAGTAACTACATCAATACTAATGATTTTAGAGGATATTGAACATTTACCATGTACCAGCACTCAAGCAGATCATGTGCAGTTATCATCATCAGTTCAGTTCAGTTCAGTCGCTCAGTCATGTCCGACTCTTTGCGACCCTATAAATCTCAGCACGTCAGGCCTCCCTGTCCATCACCAACTCCTGGACTTTACCCAAACTCATGCCCATTGAGTTAGTGATGCCATCCAAACATCTCATCCTCTGTTGTCCCCTTCTCCTCCTGCCCTCAATCTTTCCCAGCATCAGGGTCTTTTCCAATGAATCAGCTCTTCCCATCAGGTGGCCAAAGTATTGGAGTTTCAGTTTCAACATCAGTCCTTCCAATGAACACCCAGGACTGATCTCCTTTGGGATGGACTGGTTGGATCGATCTCCTTGCAGTCCAAGGGTCTCTCAAGAGTCTTCTCCAACACCACAGTTCAAAAGCATCAAATCTTCGGCACTCAGCTTTCTTTATAGTCCAACTCTCACATCCATACATGACCACTGGAAAAACCATAGCCTTGACTAGACAGACCTTTGTTGACAAAATAATGTCTCTGATTTTTAATATGCTGTCTAGGTTGGCCATAACTTTCCTTCCAAGGAGTAAGAATCTTTTAATTTCATGGCTGCAGTCACCATCTGCAGTGATTTTGGAGCCCTCAAAAATAAAGTCTGACACTATTTCCACTGTTTCCCCATCTATTTCCCATGAAGTGATGGGACCAGATGCCACGATTTTAGTTTTCTGAATGTTGAGCTTTAAGCCAACTTTTTCACTCTCCACTTCCACTTTCATCAAGAGGCTCTTTAGTTCTTCACTTTCTTCCATAAGGGTGGAGTCATCTGCATATCTGAGGTTATTGATATTTCTCTCAGCAATCTTGATTCCAGCTTGTGCTTCCTCCAGCCCAGCATTTCTCATGATGTACTGTGCATAGAAGTTAAATAAGCAGGGTGACAATATACAGCGTTGATGTACTCCTTGTCCTATTTGGAACCAGTCTGTTGTTCCATGTCCAGTTCTAACTGTTGCTTCCTGACTTGCATACAGGTTTCTCAAGAGGCAGGTCAGGTGGTCTGGTATTCCCATCTCTTTCAGAATTTTCCACAGTTTATTGCAATCCACACAGTCAAAGGCTTTGGCATAGTCAATAAATCAGAAATAGATTTATTTTAGTTTTTCTGGAACTCTCCTACTTTGTCAATGATCCAGCAGATGATGGCAATTTGATCTCTGGTTCCTCTGCCTTTTCTAAAACCAGCTTGAACGTCTGAAAGTTCATGGTTCACATATTGCTGAAGCCTGGCTTGGAGAATTTTAAGCATCACTCTACTAGCGTGTGAGATGAGTGCAATTGTGCAGTAGTTTGAGCATTCTTTGGCATTGCCTTTCTTTGGGATTGGAATGAAAACTGACTTTTCCAGTCCTGTGGCCACTGCTGAGTTTTCCAAATTTGTTGGCACATTGAGTGCAGCACTTTCACAGCATCATCTTTCAGGATTTGGAATAGCTCAACTGGAATTCCATCACCTCCACTAGCTTTGTTTATAGTGATGCTTTCTGAGGCCCACTTGACTTCACAGTCCAGGATGTCTGGCTCTAGGTGAGTGATCACACCATCGTGTTATCTGGGTCGTCAAGATCTTTTTTGTACAGTTCTTCTGTGTATTGTTGCCACCTCTTCTTAATATCTTCTTCTTCTGTTAGGTCCTTACCATTTCTGTCCTTTATTGAGCCCAAGATATGACCATATTTCTCCTCAAAATTTTCATCAAGATTATTATGGCAATTTCACAAATTTAAAAAAATGGATTAAGTAAGTGTTAGTCACTCGGGGGTGTTTGACTCTTTGAGATCCCATGGATTATAGCTCGCCAGGCTCCTCTGTCCATGAAATTCTCTAAGTAAGAATACTGGAGTGGGTAGCAATTCCCTTTTCCAGGAAAAAAAAAAAACTGATGGTCAGTGCAATTATTTCACTTGCCCAAGATCACTTTACTCCTAAGTAGCAATACCAGTGTTTAAATCCATACTCTTCTGATTCTGTGTCCTTGCATTTTGAGAGAAAGAAACACTCAGACACATAAATTTGACAGAAAAAAACTGTTTCTATGGTTAGAAAACGGAGAAGGCAATGGCACCCCACTCCAGTACTCTTGCCTGGAGAATCCCATGGATGGAGGAGCCTGGAGAGCTGCAGTCCATGGGGTCGCTGAGGGTCGGACACGACTGAGTGACTTCACTTCCACTTTTCACTTTCATGCATTGGAGAGGGAAATGGCAGCCCACTCCGGTGTTCTTGCCTGGAGAATCCCAGGGACATGGGAGCCTGTCGGGCTGCCATCTATGGGGTCACACAGAGTCGGACACGACTGAAGCGACTTAGCATAGCATAGCATAGCATAGCATGGTTAGAAAAATGAGGCTAAAATCATGTTCAATATAATGTTCAATATAACACTGTAGCATAGTTTTAGGTCAAAGAAGGGAGCTTTTTAGAGAATGAAAGTCTTTTATTTAGAATTTCCCAAACTATACCATATTGGCAGTGGTTTACTTTGTCTTTATGGAAGACCTATCTTACCAACTTTTTGCCCACTTTTTTCTGTTTAAAACAACTTCTTATAGGCAGAAAATTAGCATAGTTTGTTCACCATAACATGTAAGTCAGAATAAACTGCAGCATTCTGTTACAAATACCTAATAATGACATGAAGTTTATCATCATTTACCATAAAATTAAGCTAATTTGAAGGAACCTAGATTCAAGTTGAATTCTCCTAACACATGGCATTCTTAACATTATTCTCTTTCCTAATTTAACAAAGATAAGTATTAAAAGCCAGAGAAGGCAATGGCACCCCACTCCAGTACTCTTGCCTGGAAAATCCCATGGACCGAGGAGCCTGGTTGGCTGTAGTTCATGGGGTCGCTAAGAGTCGGACACGACTGAGTGACTTCACTTTGACTTTTCACTTTCCTGCATTGGAGAAGGAAATGGCAACCCACTCCAGTGTTCTTGCCTGGAGAATCCCAGGGACGGGGGAGCCTGGTGGGCTGCCGTCTATGGGGTCGCACAGAGTCGGACACAACTGAAGCGACTTAGCAGCAGCATTAAAAGCAAGTGAAAAAAATGCCACTTGTCCCTTTGTCTTTAGCATATTCGTGTGCAAAGCATCTTTAGGTTTTCACTTATAGATCAGGAGAACAAATCTCATATGCACAGTTGTATACAGAAACTATAGTTTTTCTGTGTGCAGATGACCTTCTATTCTGTCAGACCACTCCAGTGGTCCTACAATACAGTCAGGCGCTTTCCAATAGTACTTTCCCAAAGGTCATACTCAAGTGTAACAAATACACCTGACATTTTCTACATTATTTGCATGTAATTTGCTTATGCCTAAACAGACTATGATTCTGAAGAGTACAAATCTAATTTAAATTTTCCTGAACTACCACAGTGAAATAATAACTGTGCTTTTTGAATTTTGACAGCAGTACAGAATTTTCATTAGATGTAAGTAGAATACACCAAACACTTAAGAAATGGATTATATTCTAAATGCAAACTAGAAGCAGGAGGCTTTTAGGTATAAAATATCAGGCACATTTGTTAAATGTAAGGTCATATCTAACAAGGGGCTTTAGAAATACCAAAAAATGATACTCTTTGAGTGGGCTGGAAGAGGGTGAAGAGTACATTAATTATTTTAAGAAGCCAGGAATGTCCCTCTATCTCAAACATAACCAATTAGAAAATAACTTCTTTGGGTAACATAAGCTGTTTAAAGCAAATAAGTATTTTAAAGGAAGCCGACTGAGAGTTATCAGTTTATTAAACTTTTGTGTGAAAAAATTTAAGATAATGCTAAGAACAAGTTTTGAAGGGAAAGGCAGAAACTTTTACTGAAGAACAGTCAAGGCCACTTTAGCAAGAAAGGGAAGAGAGAAGACAAGGCTAAGAAATGAGAAAATATTTCTTCTACTTCCAGTTCTGCCCAGAACCAGTCCAAAATGCACCTCATGAAGGTAGACAAAGCAGCAGATGAATTGGAGTTGTTTAAGACTCACATTTCAGATAACTCACTCTCCAAATCCACATGTTATTTTTGTTGGAAGATATTTAAATAATTAACAAAGCAAACACATCCTGTGGAAGATTCTAAATGTCGCCAAAGAAACAAAATTAATAGATTTACAAGAGGTAGGCAAAATGGTTGCCGGGGAATAGGATAAGTAGCATAGGAAACATTGGATAGTGGAGAAAATGATTTGGAATTTTCTTTACACAGTGACAAAACCTGGTTTTAGAAGATAATTAAAGATTAAGTCTGGCTTGTTCTTTCAAGTAAAGCTTCTTCAAATATATATAGTCTCTTCTTGCAGTTACAGACTTGTAAGTCTGCAGGATTGTTAGGAAGAAAATAACAAAGCTCTAAACATCCTGAATCTCTAGTACTTAGTACCAGGATGCCTAGATTTTCTCTTTTATTCCAAGCAACAGTCTTTTCTTCCAACCTATACACTATCATGAAACAGACTGAAAGGGATAAGATTAAGAATTAATAAAATCAGAGTATGGCCTGAGGGAAAACAGTCAAGAAAATAAAAAGATTGAGAATAACCTTTAGCATCCCAGTACCATGTATCAAAGGCCAAATTTCAAAGCCATGATACCAGTCAAGTGTTTTGCTGAAAATAAGACCTGGTGTGAGGAAACATACACACACTATTGCGGTGATCAGAACTAAAGGCAAAGGGGCCTAAAAGGCAGAAATAAGAAAGTAACAAGACCAGAAATGGCCTGATCTGTAGAAAATTGCTACCTGTGAGCCTCACTACAGGTGCTACAAATTACAAATCCAACCCATCTTCTCAGCTGTTTTCCCAAGGATCTCCTTTGCATGTCCTGCATACTAAGCTAAATTATTCACTGTTTTCTAAATATGATCCAATTTCTTCATCCTCTATAAACAGAAAAACAAAGCCTAGATGACAGCATATCATTCACTACATTGTTTACTTGATATATTAAGCCCACTGTTGAGACCTACTACTCAGAAAAATATATTTCTTTCAAATTATTACTGCTCATTGACAATGTACCTGGTCACTCAAGAGCTCTGATAGAGATACACAACAAGATGAATATTGCTTTCACGCCTGCTAACACAACAACCATTCTGTAGCTCATGGATCAAAGAGTAATTTTGACTTTCAAGTCTTATTATTTAAGAAATATATTTGATAAGACTATAAATGTCATAGATAGTGATTCCTATGATGGATGTGGGCAAAGTGAATTAAAAACCTTCTGGAAAGGAATCACTATTCTAGATGCCATTAAGAACATCTGTGATTCATGAAAAGAGGTCAAAATATTACCACTAACAGGAGTTTAGAAGAAGTTGATTCCATGGATGACTTTGAGGGGTTCAAGACTTTAGTAGAGGAAGTAACTGCAGATATGGTGGAAATAGCAGGAGAACTAGAAGTGGAGCCTGAAAAAGGTGACTGAATTGCTGCAATCTCATGATATAACTGAAGAGATAAGTAGTTGATTCTTATGGATGAGCATAAGAGATGGAATCTTGAGATGGTCTAGTCCTAGTGAAGGTGCTATGAAGATTATTGAAATGGCAACTAAGGATTTACAATATTACATAAATCAAAGTAGAGGCAGGATTTAAGAGGATTGACTTAAGTTTTGAAAGAAGTTCTACTGCAGGTAAAATGCTATCAAATAGCAGTGCATGCTACAGAGAAATTGATTGTGAAAGGAAGAGTCAATCAATGCATCAAACTTCATTATCATCTTACTGTAAGAAATTATCAAGCCACCCCAAATTTTAGCAACAACCACCTTGATCAGTCAGCAGCTATCAACAACAAAGCAAGACTCTCTACCAGAAAAAAAAGATTATAACTCACTGAAGACTCAGATAACAGTTAAAATATTTTAGCAATTAAGTATTTTTTAGTTAATATATGTACATTGTGTGTGTGTGTGTGTGTTTCTCCTAGCCATAATGCTGCTGCTGCTGCTGCTCAGTCACTCAGTCGTGTCTGCCTCTGTGATGTTATGGGCTGCAGCCTGCCAGGCTCCTTTGTCCATGGAGATTCTCCAGGCAAGAATACTGGAGTGGGTTGTCATGCCCTCCTCCAGGGAATCCTCCTGACCCAGGGATCGAACCCAGGTCTCCTGCATTGCAGGCAGATTCTTTATAGCTGGGCAACCAGAGGAGCCCAACCATAATGCTATTGCATACTTAATAGACTATGTATGTGTGCCAAGTTGCTAAGTCTTGACTGACTCTTTGTGACCTCATGGACATAGCCCGCTAGACTCCTCTGTCCATAGAATTTTCCAGGCAATAATACTGGAGTGTGTTGCCATTTCCTTCTCCAGGGGATCCTGACCCAGGGATCAAACTCATGTCTCCTGTGTCTCCTGCTCTGGAAGACGGATTCTTTACCACTGTGCCACCTGGGAAGCCCTTAATAGACTGTGCTGTGCTTAGTCACTTAGTCACGTCTGACTCTCTTTGACCCCATGGACTGTAGCCTGCTAGGCTCCTCTGTCCAAGGGGATTCTCCAGTCAAGAATACTAGAGTGCCATGCCCTCCTCCAGGGGATCTTCCCAACCCAGGGATCAAACCCAGGTCTCCCACATTACAGGTGGATTCTTTACCAGCTGAGACACCAGTGAAGCACAAGAATACTGGAGTGGATAGCCTATCCCTTCCTCCAGAGGAAGTTTCTGACCCAAGAATTGGCCTGGGGTCTCCTGCATTGCAGGAGGAATCCTTACCAACTGAGCTACCAGAGAAGCCTCCTTAATAGACTACTTAACTTTTATATGCAATGGAAAACCAAACATTTCTTGGGACTTGCTTTATTGAGATATGCACTTTAATGCAGTGATCTGGAACCAACCCTGAAATATCTTTTGGATGTATACCTAAATTTATTCATATACTTAATAATCATATGATATATGATATCATATGATGTGATAGAAAGATCTCATATCTAAAAGGGCTGCTTTTTATTTTTATTATTATAGCTCTGAAACTGACTTGGAAAGGCCACATAATTCTCTCACAAATATCTATTTATTTAACTACCTAATATGTGATATGATATAATATATATACAGTTCCCCTCAGTATTCAAAGGAGATTGGTCTCAGAACCCACTGAAGACAACAAAATCAGACGATGCTCAATCCCACAGTCAGTCTGCCTTCCTCAGGATCCTCTTCTGAAGTTTCAACACTGCCAACCTTAATCATAGTACACAGTGAAGAATGTGGAATCTGCAGATACAGAAGGCTGACTATATTTGTTCTTCCTCCCTGGTTCCTAGCACAGAGCTCCTAATGCAATACAATACATTAATATTTGGCTTTTGTCCAGATTACTGACATAGAGCTTCTAGGATTGTAAAGAGCAATATTGCATAGGAACCTGGAATGTTATGTCCATGAATCAAGGCAAATTGGAAGTGGTCAAACAGGAGATGGCAAGAGTGAACATCAACATTTTAGGAATCAGCAGACTAAAATGGATTGAAATGAGTGAATTTAACTCAGATAACCATTATATCTACTACTGTGGGCAAGAATCCCTTAGAAGAAATGGAGTAGCCATCATAGTCAACAAGAGAGTCCAAAATGCAGTACTAGGATACAATCTCAAAAATGACAGAATGATCTCTGTTCATTTTCAAGGCAAACCATTCAATATCACAGAAATAATAGATAATAGATAAGTCTATGCCCCACCAGTAACGCTGAAGAAGCTGAAGTTGAAAGGTTCTATGAAGACCTATAAGACCTTTTAGAACTAACACCCAAAAAAGATGTCCTTTTCATCATAGGGGACTAGAATGCAAAACTACAAAGTCAAAAAACACCTGGAGTAACAGACAAATTTGGCCTTGGAGTACAGAGTGAAGCAGCACAAAGGCTAATAGAGTTCTGCCAAGAGAACGCACCAATCATAGCAAACACCCTCTTCCAACAACACAAGAGAAGACTCTACACATGGACATCACCAGATGGCCAACACCAAAATCAGATTGATTATATTCTTTGTAGCCAAAGATGGAGAAGCTCTATACAGTCAGCAAAAACAAGAGTGGGAGCTGACTGTGGCTCAGATCATGAACGCTTTATTGCCAAATTCAGACTTAAATCGAAGAAAGTAGGGAAAACTACTAGACTATTCAGGTATGACCTAAATCAAATCCCTTATGATTATACAGTGGAAGTGAGAAATAGATTTAAGGGACTATAGATCTGATAGACAGTGCCTGATGAACTATGGATGGAGGTTCATGACTTTGTACAGGAGACAGGGATCAAGACCACCCCCAAGAAAAATAAATGCAAAAAAGCAAAATGGCTCTTTGAGGAGGCCTTACAGATAGCTGAGAAAAGAAGAGAAGCTAAACGCAAAGGAGAAAAGGAAAGATATACCCATTTGAATGCAGAGTTCCAAAGAATAGCAAGGAGACATAAGAAAGCCTTCCTCAGTGATCAATGCAAAGAAATAGAGGGAAACAATAGAATGGGAAAGAATAGAGATCTCTTCAAGAAAATTAGAGATACTGAGGGAATATTTCATGCAAAGATGGGCTCAATAAAGGACAGAAATGGTATGGACCTAACAGAAGAAGGAGATATTAAGAAGAGGTGGCAAGAATACACAGAAGAACTATACAAAAAAGATCTTCATGACCCAGATAATTACGATGGTGTGATCACCCAACTAGAGCCAGACACAAAGCTAGTGGAGGTGATGGAATTCCAGTTGAGCTATTTCAAATCCTAAAAGATGATGCTGTGAAAGTGCTGCACTCAATATGCCAACAAATTTGAAAAACCACAGGACTGTAAAAGGCCAGTTTTCCTTCCAATCCCAAAGAAAGGCAATGCCAAAGAATGCTCAAACTATCACACAATTGTACTCATCTCACACGCTAGTAAAGTAATGCTCAAAATTATCCAAGTCAGGCTTCAACAATACATGAACCATGAACTTCCAGATGTTCAAGGTTTAGAAAAGGCAGAGGAACCAACCAGAGATCAAATTGCCAACATCCACTGGATCATTGAAAAAGCAAAAGAGTTCCAGAAAAACATCTATTTCTGCTTTATTGACTATGCTAAAGCCTTTGATTGTGTGGATCACAATAAACTATGGAAAATTCAAGAGATGGGAATACCAGACCACCTGACCTGCCTCTTGAGAAATCTGTATGCAGGTCAAGAAGCAACAGTTAGAATTGGGCATGGAACAACAGACTGGTTCCAAATAGGAAAAGGAGTACATCAAGGCTGTATACTGTCACCCTGCTTATTTAACTTATATGCAGAGTACAACATAAGAAACGCTGGGCTGGAGGAAGCACACGCTGGAATCAAGATTGATGAGAGAAATACCAATGACCTCAGATACGCAGATGACATCACCTCATGGCAAAAAGCAAAGAAGAATTAACGAGCCTTCTGATGAAAGTGAAAGAGGAGAGTGAAAAAGTTGGCTTAAAGCTCAGCATTCAGAAAACTAAGATCATGGCATCTGGTCCCATCATTTCATGGCAAATAGATGGGGAAACAGTGGAAACAGTGACAGACTTTATTTTGGGGGGCTCCAAAATCACTGCAGATGGTGATTGCAGCCATGAAAGTAAAAGATGCTTACTCCTTGGAAAAAAAGTTATGACCAACCTAGATAGCATATTAAAATGCAGAGACATTACTTTGCCGACAAAGGTCTGTATAGTCAAACTATGGTGTTTCCAGTAGTCATGTGAGAGCTGGACTATAAAGAAAGCTGAGCACTGAAGAATTGATGCTTTTGAACTGTGGTGTTGGAGAAGACTCTTAAGTGTCCCTTGGGCTGCAAGGAGATCCAATCACTCTATCCTAAAGGAGATCAGCCCTGGGTGTTCACTGGAAGGACTGATGTTGAAGCTGAAACTCCAATACTTCTGCCACCTGATGCAAAGAGTTGACTCATTGGAAAAGACCCAGATGCTGGGAAAGATTGAAGGTGGGTTGAGAAGGGGATGACAGAGGATAAGATGGTTGGATGGCATCACCGACTCAATGGACATGAGTTTGGGTAAACTCTGGGAGCTGGTGATGGACAGGGTGGCCTGGCATGCTGCAGTGCATGGGGTCGCAAAGAGTTGGACAGTCCTGACCGACTGAACTGAACTGGGGACCTTTACAATTTCTTGAGTGATAAGAGAGCTAGTGATGTCTTTTATTATTTACACAAATCCTTATTGACTGTACTAGAGTTTAAGCTAAGGAAGTGACTCCAGGTCGATCGGAGATGGTAAACAGAAAAGCCAACCATGTGCACATGCTTCCTGGGTTACAACTTTCAGCTCTAGCTCCAAGTCCTCCCAGGAGGGAAGAGAAGCAAGAGACAGAGCTTGATTACCAATGGTCAGTCATTAATCAATTATTCTTGTGTAGTGGAAACTCCATAAAAACTCTAAATTATGGGTTTCAGAGAGCTATGAGGTTGGTAAACACATGGAGATTCTGGGGGACAGGATGGGAGCTCTGCACCCCTTCTCACCGTGTCCTTGTCCTATGCTTGTCTTCTATTGGGCAGTTCCTGAGTTATATCCTTTTTCCTGTTGTTGTTTAGTCACTCAGTCATGTCCAGCCCTTTTGGGAGCACATGGACAGTAGCCCACTGGGCTCCCCTGTCTATGCCTTTTTAGTAAACTGGTAATAGTAAATATGGGTTTCCCTGTGATTCAATGGTAAAGAGTCCACCTGCCAATCCTCGGGTTCAATCCCCGAGTTGGGAAGATCCCCTGGAGAAGGAAATGACAACCATTCCAGTATTTTTGCCTGAAGAATCTCATAGACAGAGGAGCCTGGCGGGCTACAGTCCAGGGGGTTGCAGAGAGTTGAACATGACTAGCTGCTAAACAAAAATAACAAACAAGAGTAAGTAAAGCACTTTCCTAAGCTCTGTGAACCTAAGGAGGGTATTGTGGGAACTGAACCTAAGGAGGGTATCGTGGGAACTCCCCATTCATACTCTATTGATCAGCAGTACAGGTAACATGGGACTTCCCTGGTGGTCCAGTGGTTAAGGCTCCACACTGCCAATGAAGGGGGCACAGGTTCAATCCCTAGTCAGGGAACTAAGATCCCACAGGCCACACAGCCAAAAATTAAAAAAAAGATAAAGTACTGGAGACAATCTGGGAGGGGGGTGGCTAGGTCACAACCTTAGTCTTGAAGGACTGAGTCCTTAACAATGCAGAGTTTTCACTAAGTCCAGGTAGTTAGTGTCAGAATTGCACTGTATCAGAAACCTACACGTTTGGTGTCAGAAATGTTGAGTACAGAAAAAGCTTTTCTTTCGCTGATATAAAGGGGATGGACAGAAAAGTCTGTAAGAAGAGCTCTAGACACTAGTACCAGCTCTGTTACTGACCATCTTTCTGAGTAGTTCCATTCACTTCTCTGAACCTCAGTTTGCTCATCTATAAAATGAGGGATTGAATTAGTCTCTTAAGACTGTCCTAGTTGAAGTATTCAGAAGGTTTCTGATAGCCTCAGGTCACAACAATCCTTTTCTAGCACTAATGTTCTGTTAGTAGAAAATTCCCCTCATGGATTATGAGGGAGCTGTTTTAGCACTTTTTTTCTTACAAAAGATGCTGATAGCAGATATTTTCAACTGAAGCTATCTCATTAGCAGTGGCAGCTCCAGGTGTTACCTTCATATCAATAACTCTTACAATGATCTCTTGTATTCTGAGAATTCACTTCTTTGATTATTGCATAATGATTTTACAATTTCCCTCAGTCACTACCAAGCCTCTTGACAAAGTACTTAATTCTCTGAAACATATCTACACCATCTTCCTAATTCTACCAGGAATATATTTTGGTTTGGTTTGGTTTGCAAATGCTTTCCTATCATCAGATGTATTTTACCTCAACATGTGTGTATGCTACCTAGCATTTTTTCTTGAATCACTTGGGGAAATAATCTGTAAAACATGAGATTTGTTTTGCTCATTGAAATTTATAATCTAAGATTACATGGCTTGGAGGAACAGACTTCCTATCTTAGTAACTTTAGCTATGACTGACTGTTCATCTGATGTCACACAGTCCATGCATTTTCCCCACTCTGTGCTTTCTGGACTGGCTATTTCTTCCATCTAAAACATTCTCTTCTTTTCTCTTCACCACCAGCGCACCCTTACCACACTTAGTGCATCTCCATATCCCTGGGACCTGATGTAATACCTTATGCACAAAATGTTTGAAATGAATTTAACTTCTTCCGTACAGTTACCAATATAAGCAAGCCCACAAATAGCACTAAATGAAAGGTTTCTGATATTAGTGATAGTAACCACACCATGAATGAATACAACCCCCAACTGAAGAAATAATAAATTATCAAAATCTGATTTAGATTAAATCTTGATGAAAAAAATGAAACAATTAGACCTGGATGATATGGGCACCAAGAAACAATCCTTCACCAATTCAGACACATCTGATCAAATATATGTTAATCTCAACAAAGGACTTTCATACCAAAAATAAAAATAATAATTATTACAAAAACAAATTAAGAGAAAAAATTGAAAATAAGATTTTAACTAATAATAGTACTTCTGTGACTAGTGTGCCCCTTCTTCACCTGATAATTTATCAATTAAACATATTAAATTGATTAAGATAAAATATACATAAATAAAATGCAGATCCTATTTCATAAAGATTTCTAGTACCTCAGCACCTTGAAGATATATTTGTGTAGTACACCAAAACAAAAATTGCAGTGAATTACATTTAAATGTAAATGTCTCTTAAAACGTTGCTGCTGCTAAGTCGCTTCAGTCATGTCCAACTCTGTGCGACCCCATAGACGGGAGCCCACCAGGCTCCCCTGTCCCTGGGATTCTCCAGGCAAGAACACTGGAGTGGGTTGCCATTTCCTTCTCCAATGCATGCAAGTGAAAAGTGAAAGGGAAGTCGCTCAATCCTGTCCGACTCTTCACAACCCCATGGACTGTAGCCCACCAGGCTCCTCCTTCCATGGGATTTTCCAGGCAAGAATATTGGAGTAGGTAGCCATTCACTTCTCCAGGGGATCTTCCTGACTTAGGGATTGAACCCGAGTCTCCCACACTGCAGGCAGATTCTTTACTGTCTGAGCCACCACAGAAGCCTCAAGTATCATGGCAAGTTAAGTAAAGCAGAGATAAATCTAGGAAGGTGAATAAAAATGAGGGGAGGAAAGATCTGTGAGAATAAGACAAATGTGATACTACAGTCCCAAGCAATTATTCTATGGGACCACTTTAAATAAGCAAAATGACAATAATAAGAAAAAATATGTATGTATCATAAGTAGCTCATGTGCATGCCACAAACCTGGAGGCAGTAGTTGACAATCTGAAGTTGCAAATGGCAGAATTAACAATTAGTACAAAGTGACCGATTACCCAGCAGGAGGCCCTATGAGACCTATGGGGGTCTATGATTTGGCAGAGAACAGCAGAGTGAGAGCAGTGAGAGCTGGTGATAACTTCCTCTGAAGTGGATGTTCGTGAACACAGCAGTGCTGCCCATTCGTGCAAGCAGCGCCAATGCAAGTCTCAGTAAACAACAACTAGAGGAAGGTAAAAGGTAACTGGAGAAAAACTATGCTGTAAACACAGAGACTGTATATGGGAAATTCCCACAGACTTCCAGATATACTCCAGAATTGTGGAGAATATGCCATAGAGGCAAAAGGGCAAAGTGCAAGATCCTAAGCAGAAAACAAGAAAAGGAAAAGTATCCCTTACTCTGGGGAGAAACGCAAATTTACAGATTGGCAATTAGACCAAGCAGCCAGTAGTGGGGTACGTTGAGCCTTTGGACTAACTGCCAGCATAACTTTGGTGTCCACAACCTGATGAGTCCTATTGACCTTTGAGCTGCTAAACAACAGCACTAGAAATTTAAGAAACAGGAAATCACCTTTAGAATGTGCTTTGAAATAAGGATGAGTTTCTTCCACAACAGATTTTCACAGTTTTCTTCAGCTCCATCACACTTCAACTCATTCCATAATCTATATCTACTATGAACTCGTTCTTGGGCCAACTGTTTAGCACTATAATCTAACCACATTATTACATAATATGTTGAACTGAGAGGACATTTTACCAATTCTTTTTATATGAATAAGTTTCAAATAAGCCTTGATTAATTTATAGCCTAGATATGCATAGTTTTGTTATCGATAAAAAATATCATTTTCATAGGTAAATCGCCTTGCTTTGCTTGTTCTAAATTAAACATATTTAAGTTTACTTTAAACATGAGGTCTTGTTTCTTTGCAAACTGAGGATGGGGAGAAAGGTTTATCTCTTCTCTTCTCTATTTCACAGTTATGAGATGGGCTCCATATGGCCTGGAGCTTTTGTCAGACTTCACATTCTAATACCTTGATCATCTGGTTTTGTGCTATCAAAGTTCTTTTCCTCTCTGGGGAATTTCATGTTTGTTGCTGGCATCTGTCCCCTCAATTTCTCTGTAAATGTCTTAACAAATAATTTATCTAATACCTGCCATCCCTATTAACAAATTAGCACTCTCTTTGGTCTGCCATTTCTCAAATGAACTTCCAAATATCTTTCCATTAAAAATCTATACAGTTTCAGACTTCCCTGGTGGTACAGTGGATAGAAATCTGCCTGCCAATGAAGGGGACATGGGTTCCATCCCTGGTCTGGGAAGATTCCACATGCCACAGAGTAACTAAAGCCTATTTGCCTAGAGCCTGTGCTCCACAACAAGAGATGCCATCACAATGAGTTGCCTCTGCACTCTAACGAAGAATAACTCCCACTTGCTGCAACTCGAGAAAGCCTGGGCACAGCAATGAAGACCCAGCACAGCCACAAATAAGTAATTTTTTAAAAATCTATACAGTCTCTATATTCATAACCCCATAACTTTATACTTAAATGGAATCCAACTGATACACTTACTCTTTAGAGAATCAAGAATTCTAACATAATAACTTCAGGAAATTCTACCATTATCAATCCAGTTAAATGCAGCATAAAGGATTTCTGCAAAAATTGCCCTTCATAATCATCCTCTTAGTTTCTTAGGTCTTAACACCAAGTTAAGAAGAATAAAGTACATCTATAAACCTACGGTTCTCTGTTGTCAAGAGATCTCTGATCTGTCAGACAGGAGGCCACAGGTGGCTGGTTCTCTTGTAACCTATAGCACTCGTTCAGAGAATACTTAAATTAGATTCTTGAAATAAAATACAGGCATCCAATATTTTCTCATTAATATTTTAAATTTATAACAGGGTTGGTTTTTCTGCATTGGCCCATATACTTCAGAATGACAAGTAAACATATTTTGTTCACAATCATTTTTTCTCATTAATCACTTTAGTTGGCTTCTTCTAGTTATTGATAAATAATGAGATTTGAAACAACAGAGTATAAAACTATAGGTCTTACCCCTAAGTTTTCTTCTGCCCTCAAAACTCAGTATCATGAAGTATCAGATTTATTTAAAGAACTATTTTACCCATTTAAGCATTTAGTCAATATGTCATAGTATTGACTATGACAATATGTCATATTAGTCAATACAGCCAAGCTCTACACAAATCAATAAGTACCCCTTGAAATATTGAGTCCTGAGCTATCACTTCCTTTCTTTTCTAGTAATATAAATGGATACATTCAGAATTTTCTTTATATATCCATGTATTTCCTTGTACTTAGGCAAAGCAATATTTTAAAGAAGTGTATTCCAATATTATACAAACACAAGGAACTTTTTATCCAAAAGGTCTTTTATAACATTTTTTTTCTTAACTAAAATTAAAATCACAATTTTATAGGTGAGAACTGATTTGGGTGGATCATTATGCAAATGGATTCAGTTTTTTGCTACTCACTTTAGGTCACACAACCCAAGTAAGGACCAGAGAGAGCTCCAGAACTCTATTTTTCACTCTGAAAGAATATCATGAACAAAACTTAAATAGTTTTTTAAGATGGTTCCATTATAGCACACAATAGGTACCTAGGATGACACACATCTTCAGAACAGAAAGTAATAATTCTTTTTGGCTATTCAATCTATAATAGTCTTTTTTAAAGGTTGTATGTAAAGTATAACAGCAACTCCTTTGAAGTGTTAATACCTAATAAAACTTTACATATTTTCAAACTAAGATATCTGTGACAATTATCACTGTGGCTAAATTGTTAAATTGTTTAGAAAAACATCTAAGACTGTGCCTGAAACTCTAGATCTTAGCCCTAGAACTTGCTTAGTTTACACAGTCAAACAGCATAGACAATTTTTGAGTCTAAGAAGTGAATGGAAACAAGAGTGGGAAGCAATGAGTGACAAAGGAGAGATTAAATGAAAATATGTGTTCTTGACTAGGGTTCAATTAATTAATTTATTGGAAGCCATTTAAAGCTTACAACTGGCCTTCAAAATACCTGTAAAAGATCTATGGTTGTCTACACAAGACCTTCATATCTTTATATATGTTATCCTTTTGGGGGACTACACAATTGCCCTAACCCTTCTTTACTCGAATAACCCATACTTATACTGTAGGAAGCTGTACAGATGACCAAAATCCCCACCTTTCTTAGTTGCTTCCTTAACATCCTGTACTCATCACATTGAATGGAAGTTCTCCATTGATCCTGCAGTGTTCAGTGAGCAACGTGGAAGCAGAGGCTGTGTTCTCTCTCTAACATCCCAGGACCTGGTCCCATTTGTGCCTCATTGTAAATGTTCAATATCTGATTGCTGAATGAATGAATCTTAAACCTTAGAGAAAGAGCAAGAGATGCAAGGAAATTATAATTGGAAAAGACACATAGTACACTGTATATCAATTTTTGTCTCTAAATAGAAGGCAGCTGATAGAACCATTGTCTATTAAACAGGTATTACATGCCAGGGAAGTACATATAACATCTCAGGCATTTTGAAGTAAGTATTCTTAGTCCCATTTCAGAGATGAAACATACCCCATTTTACAGCAAAGAAATGGAAGAGTTGGAATTTGAATCTAGGTCTCT
The DNA here is from genome assembly GCF_029407905.1 of Bubalus kerabau. NCBI lineage: Eukaryota > Metazoa > Chordata > Mammalia > Artiodactyla > Bovidae > Bubalus > Bubalus kerabau. The sequence continues at coordinate 19,655,925 of NC_073631.1, read as the reverse complement.
GTGACACCAGAGTTCCTATTCTCTTCCCAAGACTGGGAAGATTTAGCCTGCTCTAGCTTTGTTCTATTTTAGGACTTATCCATGCACACCAGGTCCATAAAACCCTGGCAGCGGTGGTAGGGAAAAGTCAGGACTGCTCTGTCACTAAGTTGCCTTAGAAAAATCACATTTCATCTGGAGCTTCCTGCCCCAAGAGGGCTTGGCGCTAAGATATCCCTTGAAATACTGGTCTTCATTTCTAGGTCAACTGTTCCTGATGAGTATGCGTTCATACCTCATCAGAGTGATGCAGGGAATCATTACTTGCATCCCTTCTGTGATAGGCCTCCAGAGAGCATGATTTACTCTTTGGTGCATGCTGCTGGCTGTCAGCATGATTCACCCAAAATTGACATGAGCCTGCTTCATTAATGCAGTTTATCTGCTGACCGGCTTCTCCTGGGCTTCTACTTTTGTGGTACCCGGAGCCCTGGATTTCTATAGGGTGAGGTGACGTCCTTTTCTAACTCCAAGCCCCAGACCTTCAGTTGTTCCCCATCTGACTGCACCCTTGTTTCTTAATAAAGATTAATTTATAAAAAATAAACTTTCTTTTTAAATATGATACATTTTCTGAACATAATATATAGCTACGGTCCATAGAGTGGCATAACAGCAATGCTTTCAGGAAATGAAGTCACTTTTAGAGACACAGAGTGACCCAGTAAAGAGTAAAGAAATCTCCCACACACTCGTGTGTTTTAAGCAAGCCACAAAATCTCACCAATCTTCAGTTTTCCCACCTGAAATATAAGAAATATTAAGAACTGCCTTGCAGAACTGTAGGAAGGACTGAACTGAGTGAGTATTAGTGTGTGTGTGTGTGTGTGTGTGTGTGTGTGTGTGTGTGTATGTGTGTGTGTGTATACCAAGAACTCAGGTTACAGTTGCATCTTACAATAAAATAATGGCATGATTCATGTTTTCACCATAGATTTATACCTCCTTGAAAAAAATTATCTTTTAAATTTACTTACAACCCCAATACCGTATTTCGTTTGCAAACTCAAATAGATGTTACAAGCCCAATACTGTATTTTGTTTGCAAACACATCCTTACTCTGTCACATGAATCCAGCTTTCTGAACTGTAGCTCTCTTTAATTTCTTTATCAGTTAATAAAGTATTGATAATATTGATCTTCTTATTTTATCCTCCAATAGTGGACTTTTCTAGTCTTTTGGAGATATTCAATGTTTAATCAGCATTAGCCATAAAATAATTCTGGGACATTTACCAAACATAACCATTTCCAAGTACTACTATCTCCCTGCATCTACTACTACTATTAATGATAATAATAATATTAATAAGGATAATAATAATAGCACTTTAAATAAATATAGATCATTTGTTCTTTGCCAAACAGTGCTGTAATCCCTTTGTATTTACTCAGCTAATTATCACACATGCATGCACATACCTAAAAACTATATTGCACAGAATTCTTATTATCCCAAATTTATACATGAAAGCATGAAGCTTAAAGTAGTTAGGTAGCTTGTGTGTGTGCACACGCTCAATTGCTTCAGTCATGTCTGATTCTTTGCAACCCTATTATCTGTAGCCCACCAGACTCCTCTGTCCATGGGATTTTTCAGGCAAGAATACTGGAGTGGGTTGCCATGCCCTCATCCAGGGGATCTTCCCAACTCATAGATCAAACCCACACGTCTTACATCTTCTGCATTGCATGTGGATTCTTTACTCACCAAGCCACCAGGGAAGCACAGTTAGGTAGCTTAGCCAAGGTGCTAGAGCTACTAACTAAAGAACCTGGATTAGAAACCCTGGTATTCAGCTGTAGAACCAAGGCTCTTGTGTTACAGATGTTTGCCTGATGATACATTTTTAAACTTTCATTTTATTTTTTTACTGACATATATTTGATTTACAATATTATATTAGTTTCAGGTGTAAACATAGTGATTCAATGCTTTTATAGATTATACTCCATTTAAAGTTATTCAAAACAGAACCCACAGTCTTAACTTCCATGCTATACAGCTTCGCATGCTATATAGCTTCTTCATGCTATACAGTGAAGAAGTGACTCATTCGAAAAGACCCTGATGCTGGGCAAGATTGAAGGTGGGAGGAGAAGGGGATGACAGAGGATGAGATGCTTGATGGCATCACCCACTCAATGGACATGAGTTTGGGTAACTCCAGGAGTTGGTGATGGACAAGGAGGCCTGGCGTGCTGCAGTCCATGGGGTCGCAAAGAGTCAGACACGACTGAGCGACTGAACTGTACTGATACAGCTTCTCTAACTTGAAAAACACCACGTGAAAAATTGTACCTATCTTTCCTAGATAAATACACAACCTGTATATACACTTGCATTTTTAAGAATATATCTGAAATATTGTCTCCATAGTGGCCTCCAATTTAGGAAGATTACTAGAGGATGTATCATCAAATTATATTTGAAAACATAATGCTATTGTTAGCATTTATTTAGTTTAAAAGCCTATATCTCAACTGTAATGGTTTATGTTACTAATACTTGCTTCTTTTTATTCTGGGCTGTCTCTTTTAAATATCTTTTGCTTTTATTTATCATGCATTCCTTTTTTAGAGTCAATTTGTTTCCCTTTTATCAGGCTTAAAATAATTATATTCAAATTGGCAGTGGTATTCAACACGACATGTGAAAATAGAACAGTAATGCATAATAATTATTGAGAATTCATTTTGTGTCAGCAACTGTGTTGGGACGTTTTCCAGATACCATCTCCTTTTGTAGAAACTTTGAGAGGTGGAGTTTATTTCAGTGTCTTCACATGAGGATATATAACTTGACAAAGGAAATCCTGACGCCAAATGATGAAGATGCAAACCCAGGTCTGTCTGATGCAAAATTCATATTTTTCACTCTACCACCTTGTCTCTTCTCTGAATCGCACATGGGAAAGAAAAGATGCTGGGGCTGGGAAGAGTAATGCGGAAAGAGATGGAAGAGGGGACAGTGAGACATGAAAGGTACAAAATCCTCAAAGTTGGGAAATGAGAAAAGACTCCTCATGTAACCCACAGAGTGAGCACGTCATGTTGAAACTACGAGGTCACCTCTATGAAACAAGGTGATGCTTGGCTTTGGTTCTCACTGTTTAGTTCTCCAAAATACAAAACCTCTTTTATTAATTGTCTCAACCATTCTAGCATTTAGCTGTATAGAGATTAGAAAGCAACTGGACGAAATGATTTAGAATTTCGCTTTCAAGCTCTTTTCTAGAGGCAATGGAGTGTTTACATTTTTTATTTCTTTGGTCCTTAAACCCCTCTCTTCAAAAATGGTGAAAGAATTAAGATTTACCCAATAACTTTGCGATAGAGCCATACCAGACCAATTTTTTTTCTCAATAGGACTATTTTCCTGAACCAAACTTATCTAAGACATTAGAGCTATTCAAAATAAGTCCTAGAATGACCTCAGAAATCATCACAAAATCGCTCCTTCACTGCAGAAAAAAGCTTCATTTAAGAACTCCAGGAATATAAATAGCCATTCTGTTTTTAAAGGGCTTAATGGGAGGTAATTATACGACCTTCCAAAGTGTCTCATTCCTGTGCTCAGAAACATTTCTCTAAAATTGATGAAAAGCATCAGTATTTTCATTCTCTCTGGCAAATATAGGAGAGCCCCTGAAGCCAAACTCTATTGGCAATCAGAAAAGTGCTTTTAGAAAGCTCAGGCACATACCTGTCCAAGAAAGCTTCAATGGCCAAAGACAGCTGGGTACTTAATATGATACAACTCTTATGGTCTTCTCCACATGACAGTACTATAATAACCTTCCCAATTTTTTAAATATTTCACATAGAAATCAAACTATTTAATCAACTCAATACACAAAAATAGTATGTGTTATGCATTTAACATAGTTGTACATAAAAAATTTTGCCATTATAATAGGGATTTAAAATATGCACATCATTAGAGCTGACTGGCACATATCAGTGACATGCCTGGCTTGACTTTGTCCACAGACCAGGGATCTGTGATTTTTGAGGGATCTCTTGTTAAAGAGCATGACAAAAATTCAGGGAGATGGGAACATAATAGATAGGTCACACCTGCATCAAAAGTGCCATCATCTTGGGTGTACCTAACACACTGAATATTGATCTCGAGATTACAAAGTAATTCCAGAGGGGTGCACATACTGAAAGTTGTTACAGGCCGGAACTCCATGGCAAACAGGAAAAAATACACTCCTGTCCCCATCCCCTTGTATTAAAGAAAAGAAATCTGCTTTGATGCAGGTTCTAGGTACTTCAAGAATCAAAATGTCATTCAAATTGCTTTTCTATAGGTTTATGTTATGTGAAAGACCCTGTTTTACCACTGATTTCCATTTCAAAGAGAACATTTGCTTTTTTTAACGAGGATATTGGGCAGCCTAAAAAGTGAAGTAAATTGATTTAATGGTCAATTGAAATGGTGAAAGATGAATTTAAATAAGATTAAAGGGAAAGAAAAGGAGGAAAAAGAAAGGACTTGGATATGTTGGCAGAAAAGATGAATGAGAAGGAGTTTACACAGGAATCTTTCTGTTAGACAATTTAGACAACGGTTGGTGCCATTAAAAGAAATCTAGAGGTTACAAAAAGTATTCAGTTGGGTTAGTTAAGTTCAGTCTTATATAAACTTGTGTAAGTTCAACTTGGTTTTAAACATAGGTGTGAGATAAAGATGTTTAATAAGAAAAAAGGTGGGGGATAACAAGATGGCAGAGGAGTAGGTGGACGTGGAGTACATCTCTCTTCACGGATACATCAGGAATATACCTTCAGACACAGAAGTGCGTGCAGAACACCAGCAGAGAGCAGACAGGAGTACCTGACCAGTCAAAAAGAATATATAAAATCATGCAAAACTCTGTAGGATGAAGGAACTAGGGGGAAAAGCAGGAGTATTAGTAGGACTGGACCTGCCCTCGGCCAGTGGGGGAACTGAGGCAGGAGTTCAATCCCCACATCAGGGGAATTGTCTGAGTCAGAGGAGAAACATTTAAGTCTGAGAGGGAAACAGCTGATCTGTGGCAGCCTAAATGGAATGAGAATCAGACAGTCCTTGCCGCCGCCACACGTACCCCGGACAGGGACGCAGGTGCCCTGGAAGGTACAGCAACTGGGAGCTGGAGTTTAGGGACTGTAGAGCAATCCCAGGGCAAGGGCTGCTGTTGACTGTGGAGAGATGGATCAAGGGGATGTGAGGGAGGAGATGGTGGTGGGAGATGCCTGTGGTGGGAGATGCCCGTGGAGGGAGGCTGGGCAGCCACAGAAGTAAGGCGAGAGTGCTGAGTCACGCGTAGGGGTGGAGCCATCAGCATAGCTTCTCTCTCTCCACACGCCAGCATCAGCGGTTGAATAGTAGAAAGACTGGCCCATCAAATGCCTGAGGCACTGAACTACAGAGTAGGAGCCCACCCAGGGGGACCCCTCTATGTGCCTGACACACCAAACAACAGAGAAGGACCCCAGGCAAGGGAGCCCTCTAAGTGCCTGAATGGGCAGTTACAGAAAAAGACTGGTCAAAGAGGCCTTCTGATCACCAGCTACAAGAGGCTGGAAAAAAGACTCTGATGGGGCCATAACTCCTGCGATGGAGGTAGTCCATATCCTGCACGCTTGGTGCCGCCAGGGTCCCCGCAAGCCAAGCAGCTATGCCACCTTCATGCTCAACTCTCACAGGGGCAGAGCTGCCACAGGCAAAAAATGTTTTGCATCTATGCGCTCAGGGTCACCTCAGTAGTGTCCAACTCTTTGCAACCCTGTAGACTGTGGCCTACCAGCTTCTCTGTCAGGGAGGGGGCCTCTTCAGGCAAGAATACTGGAGTGTATTGGCCAATACTGGTTGCCATGCCCTTCTAGGCACTATATTTCCTGCTGCCCTAGCCACCAACTCCCCTGAGTACCTGGTGCTGCCAGAACTCCTACAACCCTAGCAGCTGCACCACCTCCACACCTGGCCCTCAGAGAGGCAAACCCAAGTCCTCCAGGGCAGCCTCAGGAGCAAACCCCAGTGGATGACCCACATGCAGAGGTGGAAATAAAACCACAATTGAAATCCAAGGGCAGTGTGGCTGAGGAAGAAGACCCAAAACCTTCCCACCAGCTATACAAGCAGCAGATTAAATCCACACGATCAACTAGGCAGACTCTGTGTCTATGGAATATATAAAAGGACATTGAGAGCTCCCACAAAAGAAAACGCACTAGTTCTGATAGCATGGACATTGGAGGCGAGAACACACAGAAGCAGGACCAGATCAGAATCTGAGCTGCACCCACAGCAGGTCCAGAGATCAGCAGTGTTGGAGGGCATCCTAGGGAGGCGAGGTGGACTGTGACTCCCAGCTGGGGAAAGGACTCTGACAGCAGTGACTCAGGAAAAGCATTTATTATTATGTTTTGACTCATTCTGTAGATTCTTTGGATTTTTTTTCTTTTTTTTTCCTTTTTTATCCCATTTCTGCCATAGCTGTCAATTTTATTGGCACAATGAGATCTAATTAGGCTTTTGAGCTTTTTTTTTTTTCCTCATATTTTTTATTGTTGTTATAAACCTCGGCCTCTGCATTGGGCTTTTGCAGTTCTGTAGTGTTTTCCTTTTTTTTTTTTTCTCTCTCTTTTTTTAATTTTAATTTTTAAACCTATTATTATTTTTCTACATTTATTCCTTAGTTTGCTTTTCCTACTGTTCTTTTCCCCTTGAAGTTAATCTTTAATGTATATAAATCTTCTTTATCTATCTCTATCTAACTTGGCATATCTATTCTTTCTTTCTCTTCTTTCTTTCCTTTCCTCTTAAAATATTTGTTAGATTTATTTTCACTGCTTTATTCCCCAATTGGCACCTTGCTTTAGTTTTGTTTTCCAGTTTGTGCTCTAATTAATTTTGTTCTGGTAGATATAATTTCTGGTTTCCTCTGTTCCTCTGCCAGGTCAATCTACTGTACTTTATTTTTGCCAGACTGTTTTGACTTTGCTCATGGGTGTATATGTATATGTGTATATTCCATTAATTATTATTTACCTGATTTTGTAACTGCCCTTTGTCTAGTGTTCATCTTTGGTTTCTCATTTTTGGATATTTGTTTTAATCTTACTTAATGCCATAACAAACCACGTGTGGAATCTTTGTTCCTGACCAGAGATCAAGCCTTGAGCCTTTGAAGTGGGAACACTGACTCCAAAACCCTAGATTACTAGAGAACTAAACCTGGGAGTATCAAATAGTGAGAACTCACACAAAGGAAGCCACTTGAATACAAGACCTGGCATCACCCAACCACCGGTAGCACTCTCTGTAGGTGAGGTGTTAAAATCTCCTACCTTTATTGTGTTCCTGTCAATTTCTCCCTTTTATCAGTGTTTGTCTTATGTATTGAGGTGCTCCTATGTTGGGTGCATAGATATTTAAAATTGTTATGTCTTCCTCTTAGACTGATCCTTTGATCATTATGTATTGGCCATCTTTATCTCTTGTAATACTCCTTGTTTTAAGGTCTATTTTGTCTTATATGAGGATTGCTATTCCAGCTTTCTTTTGCTTCCCATTTGTATGGAGTATGTTTTTCCAGTCTCTCACTTTCAGTCTATATGTGTCTTTAGGTCTGAAGTGGGTTTCTTGTAGGCAGCATATATATGAGTCTTGTTTTTGTATCCAGTCAGCCAGTCTCTGTCTATTGGTTGGAGCATTTAATTCATTTACATTTAAAGAAACTATTGATATATATGTTCCTATTGCCATTTTCTTAACTGTTTGGGGTTGATTTTGTAGATCTTTTTTGCTTCTCTTGTATATCATGACTATATAAGTCCCTTTAACATTAGTTGTAAAGCTAGTTTGGTGGTACTGAATTCTCTTAACCTTTGCTTGTCTGAAAATCTTTTTATTTCGCCATCAATTTTGAATGAGATCCTTGCTGGATACAGTAATCTTGGTTGTAGATTTTTCCCTCTCAGTACTTGAAGTATATCCTGCCATTCCCTTCTGGACTGTAGTTTCTGCTAAAAGGTCAGCTGTTAAGCATATGGGGCTTAATGTGTATGTTATTTGTTGCTTCTCCCTTGCTGTTTTTATTATTCTTTGTGTTTAGTCTTTGTTAGTTTGATTAGTATGTGTCTTGACATGTTTCTCCTTGGGTTTACCCTGTATGGGACTCTTTGTGCCTCTTGGACTTGACTGACAAAATCTATACACAGAAATCACTTACATTTCTATATACTAACAATGAAAAATCAGAAAGAGAAATTAATCCCATTCACCATTACAACAAAAAGAATTAAATATCTAGGAATAAATGTACCTAAGGAGACAAAAAACTTTACATAGAAAATTATAAGACACTAATGAAAGCAATCAAAGATGACATAAACAGGAGAGATATTCCATGTTCCTCGGTAGGAAGAATCAATATTGTGAAAATGACCATACTACCAAACACCGTTTACTGATTCAATTCGATTCCTATCAAATTACCAATGGCATTTTTCACAGAACTAGAACAAAAAATTTCACAATTCATATGGAAACACAAGAGACCCCAAATAGTCAAACCAGCCTTGAGAATGAAGAATGGAGCTGGATGAATCAACCTTCCTGACTTCAGATTATACTACAAAGCTACAGTCATCAAGATAGTATGGTACTGGTACAAAGACAGAAGTATAGACCAATGGAACAAGATAGAAAGCCCAGAAATAAACCCATGCACCTATGGGTACCTTATTTTTTACAAAGGAGGCAAGAATATACAATGTGGCAAAGATAGCCTCTTCAATAAATGGTGCTGGGAAAACTGGACAGCTACATGTAAAAGAATGAAACTAGATCACTTCTAAACACCATACACAAAGATAAACTCAAAATGGATTAAAGGCCTAAATGTAAGACCAGAAACTATAAAACCCTTAGAGGAAAACATAGGCAGAACACTCAATGACATAAATCAAAGCAAGATCCTCTATGACCCACCTCCTAGAGTAATGGAAATAAAAACAAAAGTAAACAAGTGGGACCTGATTAAACTTAAATGTTTTTGCGCAACAAAGGAAAGTATAAGCAAGCTGAAAAGACAACCCTCTGAATGGGAGAAAATAATAGCAAATGAAACAACTGACAAAAGATTAATTTCCAAAATATACAAGCAGCTCATACAACTCAATGCCAGAAAAACAAACAACCCAATCAAAAAGTGGGAAAAAGACCTAAACAGACATTTCTCCAAAGAAGACATACAGATGGCTAACAAACACATGAAAAGATGCTTAACATCACTCATTATTAGAGAAATGCAAATCAAAACCACAATGAGCTATCACCTCACACCAGTCAGAATGGCCATCATCAAAAAGTCTACAAACAATAAATGCCAGAGAAGGTGTAGAGAAAAGGGAATGTTCTTGCACTGTTGATGGCAATGTAATTTGATATAGCCACATGGAAGATGGTATGGAGATTCTTCTAAAAACTAGGAATAAAACCACCATATGACCCAGCAATCCCACTCCTATGCATATACCCTCAGGAAACCAAAATTGAAAAAGACACATGCATCCCATTGTTCATTGCAGCACTATTTACAATAGCTAGAACATAGAACCAGCCTAGATATCCATCGACAGATGATTGGCTAAAGAAGTTGTGGTACATATACATAATGGAATATTACAAAGTCATAAAAAGGAATGCATTTGAGTCAGTTCTAATGAGGTGGATGAACATAGAACCTAGTGTACAGAGTGAAGTGAGTCAGATAGAGAAAGATAAATATCGTATTCTAACACATACATAGAGAATCAAGAAGAATGGTACTGAAGAACTTATTTACAGGTTAGCACTGAAGAAACAGACACAAAGAAAAGACTTATGAACATGGGGAGAGGGGAAGAGAGAGTGAGATGTATGGAAAGAGTAACATGAAAACTTACATTACCATATGTAAAATAGATAACCATCGGGAATTTGCTGTATGGCTCAGGAAATTCAAACAGGGGCTCTGTATCAACCTAGAGCGGTGGGATGGGGAGGGAGATAGGAGGGAGGTTCAAAAGAGAGGGGATATGTGTATACCTATGGCTGATTCATGTTGAGGTTTGACAGCAAACAACAAAATTCTGTAAAGCAATTTTCCTTCAATAAAAAAAAATTAGAAAAAGAAATTGTAAAAGAAAGAGAAAAATGGTGATAGAACTTTCTAAGAGATTTCCAGAGTGAAAAATGTAGATTTGGGAAAAGTGAATTTTCCAGAGGAGAGTCTATTGAGGTAAGAAAGCCAAGGATACTACCCTAAGGACTGTCTACATTTAGGAGAAAGAGAGAGGAATGCAAAGTCAGAGAAAAGGAAAGAAGATCAAAGGCAGGGGACATTTCTATCAGAAGAGGCAGCAGCCATTTAAAATGCCAGAAGATATCATGGGTTGGATAAATAACAGCCATTTCTAACTTTGAAAAGAGCAATTCCAATTAGCAAAACATCCTAAATGTTTAACTACTGAAGATTAAGTTTTGAAGCTATGGTACATAACAAAATATCAATAACCATTAAAATCATATTTTCAGATAATAAGTAAAACTTCTTTTTTGGCCCAGTATGTGATCTATCCTGGAGAACATTCCATATTCACTTGAAATCAATGTGTACTTTGCAGTTTTCGATGACTTAAAGTTTTCATGCTACAGCAATATACAAAAAGAGTATAACAACTATTAATATATATTTCACAACAGTATATATACATACATGATTATATATAGCACAGTATATATAATATATTTGTGTTTGTATATGTATATATGTGTATGTGTGTATGTATATATAGATAGATCATAGTGTACATGTATCAGATCAGATCAGATCAGTCGCTCAGTCGTGTCCGACTCTTTGCGACCCCATGAATCGCAGCACACCAGGCCTCCCTGTCCAACACCAACTCCTGGAGTTCACTGAGACTCACTTCCATCGAGTCGGTGATGCCATCCAGCCATCTCATCCTCTGTCGTCCCCTTCTCCTCCTGCCCCCAATCCCTCCCAGCATCAGAGTCTTTTCCAATGAGTCAACTCTTCACATGAGGTGGCCAAGTACTGGAGTTTCAGCTTTAGCACCATTCCTTCCAAAGAAATCCCAGGGCTGATCTCCTTCAGAATGGACTGGTTGGATCTCCTTGCAGTCCAAGGGACTCTCAAGAGTCTTCTCCAACACCACAGTTCAAAAGCATCAATTCTTTGGCGCTCAGTCTTCTTCACAGTCCAACTCTCACATCCATACATGACCACAGGAAAAACCATAGCCTTGACTAGCCGGACCTTTGTTGGCAAAGTAATGTCTCTGCTTTTGAATATGCTATCTAGGTTGGTCATAACTTTCCTTCTAAGGAGTAAGCATCTTTTAATTTCATGGCTGCAGTCACCATCTGCAGTGATTTTGGAGCCCAGAAAAATAAAGTCTGACACTGTTTCCACTGCTTCCCCATCTATCTCCCATGAAGTGATGGGACCAGATGCCATGATCATCATTTTCTGAATGTTGAGCTTTAAGCCAACTTTTTCACTCTCCACTTTCACTTTCATCAAGAGGCTTTTGAGTTCCTCTTCACTTTCTGTCATAAGGGTGGTGTCATCTGCATATCTGAGGTTATTGATATTTCTCCCGGCAATCTTGATTCCAGCTTGTGTTTCTTATCCTCTTTTAAAAAGAAATCAGGATTAGGGATGAGAGGCTTCAAGAAAGGGAAGCCACCTCCATGAATCAAGACTATCAGACAGACACTGGAAACCTTTTTATTTTTTTATATCACAGGTTTCGATTCCTTTCAGCTCAGTTAGGCTTAAGAAAACTAACTTTGCCTCCCTTGGCTGATGAGTCCAAAAAATAATGCTCTTCTTATGAATTTCCATAAATTACAAATTAGATTAACTTCATTAATTTTGTGAGGGACACGTTTTGTTTTGGTATTTGAAGATCCTGAAATAAATTGAAAACAGATCTTTTAGCCCCCAAATTGTATAGTCTTTTAACAGAAGCAGACCTTAGCTATTATTTGTTTGTAGTGACATATATGGGCTTCCCAAAAGACACTAGTGGTAAAAAACCTGCCTGCTAATTCAAGAGATGTAAGAGATCAGATCCCCTAGAGGAGGGCGTGGCAACCCAGGAGTCAGACAAGGACACAATTGAAGGGACTTAGCATTCATGCAATGACATACGATAAGGCCATTGTAAATGAAAAAGCTACAGAATTCTTGAGGGAAAAAGACATTGGAATTCATGTATTTTGGGACCAGACAAGTAATAATCATGTGAATCAGACAGATTGTTAGAAATACAGAGTGTGGACACAGGGAGAGAAAAGGAGAGAGAAGAAAGAATGAGCCAACAGACACCATAGGGAATCCTTTACTTCATTTTTACAATTAATAATATTTGACACTCATATACAAAAGTGATTCCCAGTGTCCAATTTTCTAGCTCCCTGTTCAACCACACCTTGTTGTCAAGTCTTTGTAGGCAGGCATTCTTTCTCTCATTCTGTAACATCTGAAATATCACACCCATATCAGATCAGAGTATTGCACCCATCTGACCATTCAACCACTGAAAATTTTCAGAAAGATAAAAGCAGATAACATTGATGGTCTTATTTAAATGTGCTTTCACTTTTAAAATGCACTGGAGGTCTTCAAACTATAAAAAATAAAACTACTACATGATCAGGCAATCCCACTACCGGGCACATATGCAAAGGAAATGAAATCAGTATCTTAAAGAATTTGTTCACAATAGACAAGACACAGACAACCTGTGTTCATCAACTGATCAATGGAAAAGGACATGTTATATAAATAAACAATGCAGTATAATTCAGCCATAAAAAGGAAAGAATCCTGCTGTTAGTGACAACATGGATGAGCCTTGAGGGCATTATGCTAAGCAAAATAAAGAAGACAAATGTTATATGATCTCACTTCTGTGTGCAACCTAAGAAAGAACACATAGAACCAGAGGTATATTGGTGTTCAATAGGGACTGGGGATGGGAGCAATAAGATGTTGATCAAAGTATGGAAACTTTCAGTTATAAGATGAAAATGCTCTGGGGAGCTAATATACAGCTTGGTCATTATAGTTAATAACACTATGCTTCATATTGAAATTTGTTAAGAATGTAGATCTTGAGAGTTCTCACCTCCCTCCACACACACACAAAAAGACAACTTTGAAAGGTGATGAATATGTTAATTTGCTTGAAATGGTAATCATTCAAAATGGGTAAGTATAACAAACCATCACACTGAACCTGAAATATATACAAGTTTTACTTTTCAGTTATACCCTAATAAAGCTGGAAGATAATGCACAACCTTTTGTTGTATCTTCCAAATGATTAATAATTACACACATTTATGAATATTTGTTTTCATTCCAATCCCAAAGAAAGTCAATGCCAAAGATTGCTCAAACTACTGCACAATTGCACTCATCTCACATGCTAGTAAAGTAATGCTCAAATTCTCCAAGCCAGGCTTCAGCATATGCGAGCCATGAACTTCCAGATGTTCAAGCTGGTTTTAGAAAAGGCAGAGGAACCAGAGATCAAATTGGCAACATCCGCTGGATCATCAAAAAAGCAAGAGAGTTCCAGAAAAACATCTATTTCTGCTTTATTGACTATGCCAAAGCCTTTGACTGTGTGGATCACAATAAACTGTGGAAAATTCTGAAAGAGATAGGAATACCAGACCACCTGATCTGCCTCTTGAGAAACCTATATGCAGGTCAGGAAGCAACAGTTAGAACTGGACATGGAACAACAGACTGGTTCCAAATAGGAAAAGGAGTGCATCAAGGCTGTATATTGTCACCCTACTTACTTAATTTGTATGCAGAGTACATCATGAGAAACGCTGGGCTGGAAGAAGCACAAGATGGAATCAAGATTGCCAGGAGAAATATCAATAACCTCAGATATGCAGATGACACCACCCTTATGGCAGAAAGTGAAGAGGAACTCAAAAGCCTCTTGATGAAAGTGAAAGAGGAGAGTAAAAAGTTGGCTTAAAGCTCAACATTCAGAAAATGAAGATCATGGCATCTGGTCTCATCACTTCATGGCAAATAGATGGGGAAACAGTGGAAACAGTGTCAGACTTTATTTTTCTGGGCTCCAAAATCACTGCAGATGGTGATTCCAGCCCTGAAATTAAAAGACGCTTACTCCTTAGAAGGAAAGTTATGACCAACCTAGAGAGCATATTCAAAAGCAGAGACATTACTTTGCCAACAAAGGTCCATCTAGTCAAGGCTATGGTTTTTCCAGTGGTCATGTATGGATGTGAGAGAGTTGGACTATAAAGAAAGCTGAGGACAGAAGAATTGATGCTTTTGAACTGTGGTGTTGGAGAAGACTCTTGAGAGTCCCTTGGACTGCAAGGAGATCCAACTGGTCCATCCTAAAGGAGATCAGTCCTGGGTGTTCCTTGGAAGGACTGATGTTGAAGCTAAAACTCCAATACTTTGGCCACCTCATGCGAAGAGCTGACTCATTTGAAAAGACACTGATTCTGGGAGGGATTAGGGGCAGGAGGAGAAGGGGACGACAGAGGATGAGAGGGCTGGATGGCATCACTGACTCGATGGACGTGAGTCTGAGTGAACTCCAGGAGCTGGCGATGGACAGGGAGGCCTGGCGTGCTGCAAAGAGTCGGACACGACTGAGCGAGTGAACTGAACTGAATATTTAGGTAACAGTATTGGCAACAGTACAAATATTGTAAATCATGGCTCTGGGTAACACTGCAATATTAAATAGATTTAAAATAGTAATTATGGTTTAGTGGGAAAAGTATTAAACCAAAAATCAGATACCCATGGTTTAAGCCCTGACTCTTATACTTCCTTTCTATCTGACATTAGGCAAGGTAACTTTACTTCCAAGTTTTTTAATTTGCAAAAAAGCAGCTCAATAACACCAACTTATGACCCAGAATTGATGAAGAATTTTTTCCTTTGCAAACATCTCTCCATATAGATGAAATTTTTAATTTTTGACAATTTTCCTTTAAAAATAAAATGATATTTGTTTGAAATGATCATTATATACTTTTCTCATTCTGGTTAAATACGCTCATGAATAAGATCTAGTAAATTGAGCCAGACTCATCTCCAATGACAAAACCTGTTCTAACAGTTATAAGCTGAATTAAATGACAAGCAACTGCCTGCTTTTCTTATTTATGGGGGTCACAAGGCATTGACATCATTTACTGCCAGTTACAAGTTTATAAGCAATTTGAAGCAAATATGAAAACAAACACAGACTAGGCAGCTCCTCTTGATACCTCAAAAAATATGTAATATCTCAAAGAATATACAATAACCATTTAAACTGGGAATATGAGCTGAGGCTTAAAGCACTTCTGAAGTCAATTCCAAGTTCTTGAGCAAGTTTTTCATTGGAAGCTACCTGAAAAGTCTTTTTATTTACTTAACATATGTTATTTAATTCACAACTTTAAATTAATTGCTTCTTTTGTACTTTTTGTTGTTCACTTGCTCAGTCCTGTCTGACTCTTTGTGACCCCATGGACTGCAGCACTCCAGGCTTCCCTGTCCTTCACTATTTCCTGGAGTTTGCTCAAACTGATACCCATTGAGTCAGTGATGCCATCCAACCATCTCATCCTCTGTCATCCCCTTCTCCTTCTTCCTTCAATCTTTCCCAGCATCAGGGTCTTTTCTAATGAGTCAGCTCTTTGCATCAGATGGCCAAAGTATTAGAGCTTCAGCTTCAACATCAGTCCTTCCAATGAATATTCAGGGTTGATATCTTTTAGGATTGAGTGGTTTGATCTCCTGGCAGTCCAAGGGACTCTCAAGAGTCTTCTCCAGCATTGCAGTTCGAAGACATCAATTCTTCAGTGCTTAGCCTTCTTTATGGTCCAGCTCTCACATCCATACGTGACTACTGGTAAAACCATAGCTTTGACTATACAGACCTTGTCAGCAAAGTAAAGTAATGTCTCTGCTTTTTAATACACTGTCATTCCCAAGGTCTTGA
This sequence comes from Bubalus kerabau, assembly GCF_029407905.1. NCBI lineage: Eukaryota > Metazoa > Chordata > Mammalia > Artiodactyla > Bovidae > Bubalus > Bubalus kerabau. Next base: position 19,639,814 of record NC_073631.1, on the reverse strand, counting down.
GCAAGTTTTTGGTCGGAAGCTACCTGAAAAGTCTTTTTATTGTACTTGAGTCTTTTATACCTGGTGTGTACCAAATATCTCTAACTTTTTCTTAGCTTTAAGATGCATAATTTTATGTCAGTTTTACTTTATAGTTCATTATTTAGACACAGTACAACAAATTGTTTTTACATTATAAAGGAACTAGGGTTCCTTATCATTTAGGAAATTTAAGAATGTAGCAATCAGCTTCCCTGGTGGTTCAGACGGTAAAGAATCTGCCTGCAGTGCAGGAGACCTGGATTCAATTCCTGGGTTGGGAAGATTTCTGGAGAAGGAAAAGGCTACTCACGCCAGTAATCCTGCCTGGATAATTCCATGGACAGAGAAGCCTAGTGGGCTAAAGTCCATGAAATCACAAAGAGCTGGACATGACTGAGTGACTAACACTTTCACTTTCAACACAATATCACTCTACTTGAGGAATTTTCATATCAATTTGGTTATTTCTTTTGGTTACTACATATTTGGGGTATAATTGGACAAAAGTCATTAATTCCACTTACATTTTGTTTTGCCTTTGTTTTGTAGTGCATTTTTAATACCCTCCTCTTTTATCTATTAATTATTGCTCAAGGCAGTTGTTAGATTCAACTAGATTGAGTTCTTTTGATATGTCTGGATTTGATGAGCCAAATTGTTCTTTAAGAATCAGTAGATGCAGGATATAATCACTTTGATACTGGTGTTAGGATGGGAAAAAAAATGACTTTTTATAACTCACCCTCGGTCCCAGCTGTTCTCCCCCGATAGTATTTTGTGTGTTATGTGACTTTAAAAGAACTAAAATATTCAAATCCACCCTGTGAGGCTAAAAAAGCTGATGAAAGGTTCTAAGGCTACAAAATGAAGACACCTCAATATTCCAAGTTATTCTTACCTGGACTACTTATTATTCAGGCACGATTTGGAGAGGAAGCAATCATGCCACTGTCCTTCTCTGTGCCACTGAATGGCTTCTTAATCACAAGAGATCACCTGAGGAAACGATCACTCCATCAAAGGTTATGTTATGTACAAAGGCATTAGCCACTTTTTAAGAAATAAGAGGCTGGTACATAAATTATGTTCTCTGATTTTCATGAAATTGGTATCTTTCCTTATTTGTTTACAGTAACCATTTTTAAGCTGGAAAATTTTGACACACAGACGACAAACAAGAAAACTAAAAATCAAATATTTCAGCTTAAAAACTAACCTTAAACTGGTTCCTACACTGCAGTAAAAAGATGTTTGCCTACTTCCAAACCTATTATTGGAAGGGTTGTGAATCTTTTGTCTGGTATTGCTGCTTCAATCATACATAAATATTTCACAATTCTTCTGTACCAAAGAAGACTTGAGTTGCTATTATTGAAAAGGATTTCTGTCCTAGTGAGTGACTTTGCTGCTGTCCAATTCATTTTAAATTTACATTTCCTGTCCTCAGATGCCAAAAGGTAACTTTTACATTTGAGCCTCATGGATCTAAAACTGTTCAACAAGTAAGTAAGTGTTAGTCGCTCAGTCGTGCCTGACCCTTTGTGACCCCATGGACTGCAGCCCACCAGGCTCTTCTGTCCATGAGATTTTCTAGGCAAGGATAGCTACTTGAGGGGCTTCCCCGGTAGCACTAGTGGTAAAGAACCTACCTGCCAATGCAGGAGACATAAGAGATGTGGGTTCGATTCCTGGGTCAGGAAGATCCCCTGGCAGAGGGCATGGCAACCCACTCCAGTAATCTTGCCTGGAGAATCCCATGGACAGAGGAGTCTGGTTGGGCTACAGTTCATAGAGTCACAAAGAGTCAGACACGACTGAAGTGACTTCACACGCATGCACGCACATAGCTACTTGACTGCAGGAGAGTTGTTTTTCATCTTGAGCAGTGGTTGTGTTAGCTATTCATACTCTGTGTTCCTGCTTAGTGTTTTCTTTCAGAAGTCTCACATATGTGTTTATGAAAGTTAAAGCAAAGCTTTAGTCTGTGCCCATCTCTACTTCTGACCAGTTCTGTGACCATTAGACAGACAGTCAAATTTTTAAGTCTCACTTTACTTAATCTGGATAATAATAACAACAAGAAAACAAACTAGAGCCTATCCAGCCGGGTAGTTTTACAGATTAAAGTGAGATAATGCATATGAAACATTTTCCCAGGGCTGACACTTAACAAAAGGCTTGATATATGCTATGCTTTTACCATTACCATATTATAAGCAATTTTATTAATTTAAAGTAATATTGCCAGATGCAGAAAGTAACAGTGGATATTTTTCTAAGCACAATTATGCCATCCTTATGTGTTCCCAAAAGACTCAACACCAATCCCGTCGTAGCACTTCTCTCTGTTTTGTGGCGCTGCCCAGTCTCTTGTTGGTATGACCACTCATGTTGCCTAGCACTGGATGATGAGTGTCATCAGGGCTGAGACCATTGGTTTACTGTCACCGGGAAACTTCACAATAAGCAATCATTTTGAACTGGTTAAATAAATTAATTAATTCATTTATACTAGATCTTATTAATCCATTCCTCTTAAAGACTATTACTTACTGATTTTTAATAAAGAGTCTAAGAAATAACCATCCTTAGTTCTGGGGATATTCAAAGATTTTCTAAATAAGAATGTTTCCTGGACTAATAAACCTGTTTAGGTTCCTTTTTATCCTATTTAGTTCTTGGCAGTAGCACTGTGGTAATCTTCCTTTTTAACTATGCTAATAGCCTGTAAAATCTTCAGGGTTTTCCCACCAACTCATCAGGTAGGGCTCAAAAACATAGTCTCATAAAGCCACCTGCTATTTGACTCCAAAGCCATGAAACAGACTCAGTTGCCAGTTGATCCAGTTCAAACTCTCTGACTCCAGCTAAAAAACAACAACAACAACAAAAAAAAAAAACTATTCTCCTGCCAGCTTTCCAGATATGTTTCCCTGAGTCAGAGTGCTCAAACGTTAAAGATCTCATACACAGCTTACCTGCATAATTTATCATTTCTTTTCGACTATTAAAAACGAATCTACTCTCTCCTAAAATACTCCTATACAATCAAACAATTCTGCTTCTCACTGATTTTTAGATGTTATTCTGCATTATCTTATTTTCTCATATGTATCCTAAATTGATTGACCTCTTTTTTTTTTCATACTAATGTGAGGGCACCTGGAGAGCAGGTCTATATAAAATAATAGACTTCTTAGTGAAAGGTGAAAGTAAATAAACTGTTACAAATAACTGGTGTTATAGAAACCAGGATGGATTTCAAATGACTGTTCTAATCTTACTTGATTGCATATTGTACACATCAATGACAAGGATAGATAAGGGGCTTATTTTTTTTTAATGTTTGAATGTGGCCACATTTAATCTACACGTTTCTTATCTCAAAATCAGTTCAAAACCCAGCAATCAAAATAAAACAAAGTTTCCTTGGTGTGGTGTGTTTCATATCATAGTAGACTTACGGTAACTGGGGCTACAATGCATTCTGATATGATAAACGAATTGAAGCTCAAGAATGAATTCCTAAAGTTCTGAATACTTCTAATATTCTTTTTTTTTTTTTTTGTATTTGAATTTTATTTTATTTTTAAACTTTACATAACTGTATTAGTTTTGCCAAATATCAAAATGAATCCGCCACAGGTATACATGTATTCCCCATCCCGAACCCCCCTCCCTCCTCCCTCCCCATTCCATCCCTCTGGGTCATCCCAGTGCACCAGCCCCAAGCATCCAGTATCGTGCATCGAACCTGGACTGGCAACTCGTTTCATACATGATATTTTACATATTTCAATGCCATTCTCCCAAATCTTCCCACCCTCTCCCTCTCTCACAGAGTCCATAAGACTGTTCTATACATCAGTGTCTCTTTTGCTGTCTCGTACACAGGGTTATTGTTACCATCTTTCTAAATTCCATATATATGCGTTAGTATACTGTATTGGTATTTTTCTTTCTGTCTTACTTCACTCTGTATAATAGGCTCCAGTTTCATCCAACTCATTAGAACTGTTACTTCTAATATTCTAATGAAAACTTATTAATATTTCAAACACTCGTTGAGCACTTACTATAAATTAGACACTATGATAAGTACCAAGGATAAAAAGATGAACAAAATACGGCATTAAGAAATTATAATCGTGGTGCTTAGAAAATAATACATAAACATATAAGTATTATGACTAATTTGATTCAAAATTTACACACAAACATGAGTGCACCTATTAGATATACTATATTTCCAAAGTCATCAGATACTTGTCTGAAAATTGGTGTGTAAAGTGAAATTGATTTTGAATTGTTACATTTTACTGATTTTTTTCTCCTTTTTAACATTCCCATTATTATTGAGGTCAAGAAATATTTAATCTCTGAAGCTTACGATACTGGAGTTCTCTTTGATGTTTCCTGCCATTAGACTGTTGATTATAAATGATACCTGAATCTGATTGATTCTCCAGCCTATTGTCCACTTTCCCTTCAGCTGCCATGACCCCATCTCTGATTTGACGTGGTCCCACTCTGCCATCCCAACCCTGACTCTCCCCACTGCCTGAGTAAAACAGGGCTCTTCCATTCTCACATTTCTTGTTCCCAAAACAAGTGCTCATATTCTTCTCATGTAAGGAAATGTCCTGCAAATCACTGCTGAAAAGCAGTTAGGGATTACCAGAAACAACCTAATTGGGGGAATTTCAAAGCCTCTTACAAAACTACCAGAGCCAACTGTCCCAGCTATCCCCACCCGCAATGATTTCTCTCACTTTAGAATTCATAGCTCCTTTTGCTTAAAATATTTCTTTGGCATTTATATTACCTTACAGAATTTATGGTATTGTTTTTTGCTATTTTAATTCACAATTGCACAGCAAAATGTTTGTCAGCTTTTATAGGTAAAATTCTCTATTAGGTAGATATTCTGAGGCTAAGAAACGAGTGAAACATAATCTCTGCCCTTAAATAGTTAAAACTATGTCTTATAGCAGCTAGGACAACATCATGTTCATAGAAGTTCAATAAATTTTGAATCAAAAAGACACCAACTACGGGAAACACAATACTACTCTGCCATACATAACTAGAATAAGGACCAAAATAAAATATCCATTAATGGATTTATAAAGAAGAGTTTTAAATTCATTGATGAAGAACTATAAATTCACAGCAACATGTTGAAGGGTTAAGAGCATAGTGAGAAAGTGAATAAGACAGACTTCAGCCAAATGGGAGTAATAGAAAAGAAATGAGATAATGTAAATAAAGCAATCGGAGAAGGCAAAGGCACTCCACTCCAGTACTCTTGCCTGGAAAATCCCATGGACAGAGGAGCCTGGTGGGCTGCAGTCCATGGGGTCGCTAAGAGTCAGGCACGACTGAGCGACTTCACTTTCACTTTTCACTTTCATGCATTGGAGAAGGAAATGGCAACCCACTCCAGTGTTCTTGCCTGGAGAATCCCAGGGACGGCGGAGCCTGGTGGGCTGCCGTCTATGGGGTCACATGGAGTCGGACACGACTGAAGCGACTTAGCAGCAGCAGCAAATAAAGCAGTACACCCAGTGTCTAGCATATATTAAGTATTTTAAAAACAAGTTGTATTGATTATTCATTTACTAAGGCAAATAGATCAGGAAACAGTGGAAACAGTGGCTGACTTTATTTTTCTGGGCTCCAAAATCACTGCAGATGGTGATTCCAGCCATGAAATTAAAAGACCCTTACTCCTTGGAAACAAAGTTATGACCAACCAAGACAGTATATTAAAAAGCAGAGACATCACTTTGTTAACAAAGGTCCATCTAGTCAAGGCTATGGTTTTTTCCAGTAGTCATGTATGGATGTGAGAGTTGGACTATAAAGAAAGCTGAGCACAGAAGAATTGATGCTTTTGAACTGTGGTGTTGGAGAAGGCTCTTGAGAGTCCCTTGGACTGCAAGGAGCTCCAACAAGTCCATTCTGAAGGAGATCAGCCCTGGGTGTTCACTGGAAGGACTGATGTTGAAGCTGAAACTCCAATACGTTGGCCACCTCATGCGAAGAGTTGATTCATTTGAGAAGACCCTGATGCTGGGAGGGATTGGGGGCAGGAGGAGAAAGGGACAACAGAGGATGAGATGGTTGGATGGCATCACCGACTCCATGGACGTGAGTTTGAGTGAACTCCAGGAGTGGGTGATGGACAGGGAGGCCTGGCAGTGCTGTGGTTCATGGGGTTGCAAAGAGTCAGACACGACTGAGCGACTGAACTGAACTGAAGGTCCTACTGTGTGTTTTATAACACAAAAGCAAGTAATATTTAGTTATTCACTATCAATCAACCTTACTATTCATATTCTCAGGAATAAACTAGAATAGTCTTCCTTAGTACATTTCCTACATATATAACTGCCTGTACAAGCAACCAAGACACAAACCTAAACTGAAGCCAATGAGGTAGGTCATTTAAATTAAGAGCTTTCATTCAATAAACTTTTATCTCACATTTAATTTGTGCCAGTCAATTGCCATGCACTGGAAATAGTAGAGATCAGATGCTACCATCTATTAGACTTCTTCATGTACTCAGACATTGGTCAATTTCCAGAAGAAAAACCACAGTGAAGAGTCTTGCCTTCATGGGTAGCTGAATTGTTCTGACTATGCAATTAACATTCTAAATATTTATGGTTTCTTGCCTTTGGACCTTCCAAACAGTTTTGGTTGCATTTCATTTTCCTTATATTATTAGACCCAATCATCCACCTACCTTTCCACCCACCACGAGGGAGACTGTTTCAAACTCATTCAGCCAACATTGCCCCAAACCTCTTCTTTGCTTTTTCCACCCTGAATATCTGAATCTCCAGCTCAGTGAGACAGACTGAAACACCATGGAAGTCACTGAGAATGATTTGGAGCTGACCAAGATGTGGTATCTATAGTACCTCTCCCCAGACTCAAAGTCTGTGGCCAAGCCAATAGGTGACTTGAGTGGGAATGAAAGGGTTAACAGAAATGAGACCACCATCAATCGCTGTTTCCATTGCCTCATGCCTCATGGAATGTTTTATGGGCTACACAAATCCTATCAACATCTGGGGATGGGCTGATTTCCAAAGGAGTGGGTTTTCCCTTTGCACCTGAATCCCTCAGTGTGACACTATATAGTAATAAGTTTGCATTATATATTCCTTTAGTAGAATGTGGCTTTAATGGTGTAATTTCAAATTAGGAATAATAAGATAATCATATTCATTTTTTAACCTTTTTAAAATCAGATCATTTTCAGAACAGTCAAGCTATAATAAGTGCTTGTCCCTTCTCTCTTGGTCTTTAACTTCAGCTAAAAATCCTCCCTGAATGTCAGTTAAAAATGCAAATACTAGTTGGAATCTGACCTTATGAAAACTGTAGTAAGTGACTCACTTGAAAAAAATCTAATAGAGTTTGTTTTTGCCAAAAAGACAAAAATTATTGAACACTAATTCTGAATTCTCTCAGGAGAAATGATGAAAGAAATTGAGAATATCCAAAAGCAACTTGAAGAGTTTTCCAAGAATTAAAGGCTGGAGAGGTCTTTGATTTCTCCTATCCTCCTGGCGTTCCATCTTCTGAAAATAGATTATGTATCAAGAGAGATGAGAAAAGGAAAGCTGCAATGAAAGCCCAATTGAATCCAAAAAGGTTAACTATTGTGTTAATATTACCACTTTTAGCCTATATTTCCTAATGATAATAGTTGAACCTGGCCATGCAAAAGTACATAGAGGGGAAATAGTCACCTGTGTATTATAAGAAACAAAAACAAGAAAATGTCCAACAGTACATCATCTTTCTGATAAAATGAAAAATCCTCTGAAAAGTTCTCCTATCAGTTTATAGACCAACTTGACTGTTAAGAAAATTGGCTAAGGAGAATAGGCTGCCCTTCTGCATTTGAGAGGGCAAACATCCCCCAGAATCTAGAGGAGAGAAATCAAAGTATAGACTATTAGTACAGACTATTGAAAATCCTGCTATTCCTATGATTGAGAAAACAATATAACATATTTAAGGGAAATCAGAACCAGAAGCTTAGAGACTGCATAGATGTGTGTATACCAACAAGGTTTAAAATCATTTGAGCCAATCCATGCCTTAAGAACTATTTTATGATAGCGCAATGCTTCCCTGTCCAGAGCTGGCAAGCAGTATAGAAATCACGTAGCCAAACTCTGTTTTATGGTTGAAGATATAAAGCAAAATCACACTAATACCGGAGTACAAGGTGGATTTTTAAAATTCTACCACCAAAACAACTACTAAAACATATAACCTCTAAGAGATGAAACTGTAATTCATATGTACTAAATTATGTTCAATTAGGAGCATTTATTTTGAATGAGAGTGACATGAAAAGATGACTCTGAAGTAAATACCCACTAAAAATCCCAGCTCTTCTTTTAGATTTCTACAAGAACACTAATTTCTCTGTGTGATCAATGTCTCCAAACAAAAGCATAGAAAACCTAACAGTGACTTATATCATTAAGGGATGGAGGGATGGAGTACAGAGAAGTATGTTTTCCCTTAAGTTGTATAAAAAGGATCATCTGTCAGCAACAAACCAAGTACCTCTGTGGTCATGGGAGAGTAGGTCACCCAAAGAAGAGAGATCATTTGAATGCTACTCTCCAAAAATAGGGCTTCCCAGGTGGTGCTGTGGTAAAGAATCCTTCTGCCAATGTAGGAGACGTGGGTTCAATCATTGGGTAGGGAAGATCCTCTGGAGAAGTAAATGGGAACCCATTCCAGTATTCTTGTCTGGAGAATCTCATCCCATGGACAGAGAAGTCTGGCGGGCTACAGCCCATGGGGTTGCAGAGCTGGACACGGCGGAGCAACTGAGCACACAGGCACACTTCAAAAATAATATGAACAAAAATTTACCTGTCCCTTTATTTCTAAGATCTGGGAATAGAATAGAGACTGATATATAGTAGATACTCAAAACACGTGTTTAATAAATTAATAACCTTAGAAACTTCCTGAATTCCCAAATATCAAGAATTAGTATAGCAAATTCTGGCACATCCCTGTAATTGAATTTGAGCAGATATAAAATGCAAGTTTTAGAGGTTTATTTATTGACATAGGAAGATCCTCATGATGGAGGTTTCTCTCTAGGATGTAGACTGAATGAATAAAAAGATTATAAAATCACAGGAAGTATGAGTCCTTTTATTAATGTATATGAGATAAATAAAATATGTAATGGCTCTATAAACATATAAACACTTTGAGGAGTATATATCAAAGTGTGTTGCTGTTGTTTAGTTGCTAAGTCATGTCCAACCCTTTGCAAGCCCTTGGACAGTAGCCTACCAGGCTCCTCTGTCCATGCGATTCTCCAAGCACAATTACTGGAGTAGGTTGCCATTTTCTTCTCCACGGGATCTTCCAGACCCAGAGATTGAAGCCACGTCTCCTGCGTTGGCAGGAGGATTCTTTACCACTGAGTCACCAGGGAATCCCCATATCAAAGTGTAGTTTTGGTTAATTCTGGGTATGAGACATAGGTGATTTTTTTATAGATTTTTCTTAATTTTATGTATATAATAATAATTTGTTGCTTGTGGAATTTCCAAATCATTTTTAAAAGAAAGTGCAGCCCAGTGAATTTTTACATAGAAGGCTGATATGGTCAGGTAAAGGCTGAGACTAAAAGCTAGGAGCTGAAGAAATTGAAAGTCCTTCATAGAAAGGTGAAAACTTAAAAACTGATTAAAAGAAGTAAAAATCCTCTGGAATTAATAAAAGAGAGCAGGGAATAGACTAGGGGTGTGAGGATAAATGACCCTATGTTGTTCTGTGAGCCAGAAAAACAATATTAAAAAAAAAGTCACAGAAAAAAACTCCCCCCAAAAATTATACTTATTCTCAATAACTTATAGACTACACAGAAAAGAGGATGAGCTAAATACTTTAACCTTGAGTTATCCATTACAACCATTTTCAAAAATGTGTTGAAAAATGCTTCTAGTGTTCTGATAATGATCAGAGAGTTGATAAACTCCAATTTGGAAGAGTTTTGAAACGTTTTTTCAAGTATCACAGCATATGATAAAGACAAAATACCAAACTGAAATGATGCTGCTGCTGCTGCTAAGTCGATTCAGTCGTGTCCGACTCTGCACGACCCCATAGACGGCAGCCCACCAGGCTCCCCCATCCCTGGGACTCTCCAGGCAAGAACACTGGAGTGGGTTGCCATTTCCCTCTCCAACGCATGAAAGTGAAAAGTGAAAGTGAAGTCGCCCAGGCATGCCCGACTCTCTGCAACCCCATGGACTGCAGCCTACCAGGCTCCTCCATCCATGGGATTTTCCAGGCAAGAGTACTGGAGTGGGGTGCCATTGCCTTCTCCGAACTGAAATGATGAGCCAATGCTAAATGTTCTAAAGTCAATCATCTAAAAGGCTTGCAGGTACAGAGGAACTCTATTTGACAACTTAAAATTACAGCATACCAAAATAAATCTCATCTTCAGGATAAATCTTCAGTGATTTGTTTCCAACATTTTATCCATGCAGTTTTAATTGTGTTTATCTTCTTCACATTTGAACTCATAATCAGACTATGAATGTCTGCTGCTGCTGCTGCTAAGTCACTTCAGTCGTGTCCGACTCTGTGCGACCCCATAGACGGCAGCCCATCAGGCTCCGCCGTCCCTGGGATTCTCCAGGCAAGAACACTGGAGTGGGTTGCCATTTCCTCCTCCAATGCATGAAAGTGAAAGTGAAGTCGCTCAGTCGTGTCCAGCTGTAGCGACCCCATGGACTGCAGCCCACCAGTCTCCTCTGTCCGTGGGATTTTCCAGGCAAAAGTACTAGAGTGGGGTGCCATTGCCTTCTCCAAATGAATGTCTAATTGCAGCTAAATATCTGTGGCTTTGGCTCATCTTAATGGCATCCACCTTTGTTGCAAAAGCACAGTCATTTCTCTTTCTCTAATCATTGCCTATACACTCCTGAATAATGACAGGCATGTTGTCAAAACTGAACTGACGAATGGAGGAGAATATTGTCATATGGTAACAAATGTTTAGCAAAATGGCAAAGAGAGCATATTGTATTGTATTGTAATGCAGAGACAGGCAAGTATTTTTAAAGTCAAGTATAAAAAGAAGAGGGCTGCAAGGACTTCACTACATTCTCATACCTCTGGGAGCATGGTTAGGCAAGTATTGTAGAAGACAAAGCTGCAACATAGAAATTGACCAACTGCAACAATGACAAGGTGATATTAAAACTCAGACTGCCTATCTTCCTGATTACTTCTCATTCAAAGAGACTGAATCTTTAGATCATAAGACATTCATTTAAATTTAATACAAATCTCACGTGGTAGAGGCTTCTTTCATTGAATCTGCTCTTTCTAAGTGAAAATCACCTAGTAAACTTAATATTTTATTAGAAATCTTTTAATTTGTCATATTTTCAGCTAATAATTTCAATAGGAAGGGAAGAATAAAAGGAAGACTTGGATGTTTTTAATTCATTTTAATCTCAAATCTTACAGATGAAGCTTTAAGAGCAAAAGTCACTGGATACAATTTTTCTATATCACTCAAAGACTGTATCATTTTCTCTCTTAAATAAGAAGAAAATTGAAATAACAGTTGTTCACTGTCTCCTAATTATATAGTTACCCAAGAATACCAGCAACACAACTCCCAAGTCATGAACACAGGGCCCCAGGTGAATGGGTTTCACTAAGTATTACTCTTTAATATCCAGTTTAGGCATTACACATCACAACTGCTCAGTCTTTCCTTAGTTTAAGCCCTGTTTACCTGTACAGAGAACAACATGGAAAAGGGATGGAGAATAAAAGAGCACTTGGAGGCTGTTTCTGGTAAGATGGTGGATTAGATGTTGCTGAAATATCCCCACTACCAAACACCAAAAATGTTTAAATATATATTAAAAACTGATTTTGCAAACAAGTAAGGAAAATACTCAAAAGAGAATAATGAAGTAGGAGTAAAATAGAAAACTGTAAGCAATAACTTAAGCCTTTGGCTGCAATAAGGGTGTCCGCTGGCCCAAGAAACCTGTTTCTAGTAATAGCCCATGAGGACAAGACTCACATACTTGGAACCTGGGCATATAGAGCTGGGGAAAAAAAATCCCTCTCTAAAGGGCTACACAAGCAGTGAAAAAATAAATTAAAAAGAATCCACCCTCCAGAAGGCTCTTCGCTTGAAGAACAGACTCCACGCTGCTGAGAATGGTTCCAGAGGGATGCTGCCGGAGGCCCTGAGGGAGCAGAGGGTAACTCCCCACTCCTGCCTGTCAGAGACTCACTCGTTGCCAGATCAGAAACTGTTCCTCCGGCTGAGACTTTTCCTTGGAATGGGCCATTACCCTTTTCCCCTACTTTGACTAACCTGTGCTGTGTGCTAATTGTATCCAATAAACTGAGTAAGCTGTGCTTTTTTCTTCATTGGAGGATAACTGCTTTACAATGCTGTAGTATACATCAATGCAAACCAGTCATAATTATGTCTATATCCCCTCCCTTTTGAGCCTTCCTCCCCACCATCCCACTGCACAGATGAATGGATAAAGAAGTTGTGGTACATATATACAATGGAACATTACCAGACATAAAGAGGAATGAACCTGGGCCAGCTGTAGTGTGTGTTTGATGAAACTGAGCCTGTTATACAGAGTTAAGTAGTCAGAAAGATAAAATATATATATATCATATAATTTGTGATCTTTTTTTAAATCCACCCTCCAAACAGAGATGGTAAAGAAATACTTTTTGTGGTCTTGGTTCTGTATGTGTGTGTGTCTGTCTATCCACATGCATATGTGTAGAAAGCCATGGTAGGTTTTGTCTGTGTGAAACAGGTGAGTTGAGTATAAATTTCTAAACAAAAGAGGAAAATAAGATAAACAATGAATACTAAAAAAGGAAAGAAATGTTTTTACTGTAAAAATCACATAAAAATATAAAGGAGAAAATAAAAATAGCAAAATTAAAAAATAGCAAAAATTAATTCAAATATATTGGTAATCACAATGAATATAAACAGACAATATGCTCTGGTTAAAAGAAAAATTTACTCAGAGAGAATTTTAATTTTTTTCAATACAGCTTTGGTTTGTTTTAAAGAGATGTATATAAATGTTAAAGAAAAGGTCTAGAAAATATGTCAACTGAATACTACCAAAAGCAAAGAGTATACATATATCACAAAGACAGATTTTAGCTCAAAAAAGCATAGTGGTGAAGAGTTCTCATAATAATAATGCTTTAATCTAAGACAGAGACATATCAATTTGAAGCTTGCATATATTTATCAACTTAGCTTTAATTCTACATAAAATAAAAATTGCTGTTGTTGTTCAGTTGCCAAGTCATATACAACTCTTTGAGACCCCATGGACTAAAGTACAGGGTCCAGAATAAAAATTAAGAGAAGTAAAATAAGAAATTGACAAATCTACCATCATGGTATTGGCTTTCTGAGTAGGTCCTTCTCTCAATAATTAATAGATTAAGCAAACAGAACAAAAATGAATTAGGTTCAGATGTTTCCAAGGAAACTTACACATTTGATCCAAAAACATATATAGAAGTCAAGAAAATTATATATATATATATACATATATATATATATATACACACACACACACACACATCTGGCATCAAACTGGGCTTACTCCAGGGATGAAGATTATATACCATTATTAAATTTTTTAATGTATTTTATCATATTAACACATCTAACAAGAAAAATCATATGATCACCTTAATAGATTAGAGAAAGCATATAGGAAAATTAAGTTGATAATCATGATTTCTTAAATTCAGAAATCAGGACAGAAAAAAATGCTTTGAACTTGATAAAAAATAAGCTAAATAGTACAATATAAAACTTGCTGCTGCTAAGTCACTTCAGTCGTGTCTGACGCTATGCGACCCCATAGACAGTAGCCCATCAGGCTCCGCCGTCACACTGGAGTGGGTTGCCATTCCCCTCTCCAATGCATGAAAGTGAAAAGTGAAAATGAAGTCGCTCAGTAAGTGTCCGACTCTTCGTGACCCCATGAACTGCAGCCTACCAGGCTCCTCCATCCATGGGATTTTCCAGGCAAGAGTACTGGAGTGGGTTGCCATTGCCTTCTGCAATAAAGCTTATATACATATTTTTTAAAAGCAAGAAAAGAATGCTCTCTAATTACCATAGCCAAGAAAATGAGACAAGAAAATAAAATAGATCAAAATAGGAAGAAGCAATATTATCATTATTCACACATTCTAAGCACAGAAAGCCTGAAATAATATACAGATATCGTAAGAAATAATGAAACTTTAAAATGACTAAATATGAAATAAATGTAACAAAAATCAATTGCGCTTATATGTAATAGTCTTAAAGAGTTCAAATGTGTCTCCAAAAGTTCATTTACAATAAGAATTTAAAGAAATAACAGGTATATTGTAACACATCTAAGAAAAGTGGTGAGTGACCTTCACAGAAAAAATATAATCTTTGCTAAAAGACATTGAAGAAGACTTTTTAAAAATAGAGGGATTGCCCACATTCATGGATAGAATGATTAAATTTAAAAGATGTCCATTTTTAAAAATTAATTGATTTGATATATATCAAAATCATAAAACCTTCAGGATTTCTAAAGGACTTAACCAGATGATACTAAGATACATACAAAGGATAAGACACACTTTCCCTGTAGACATTAACACTTATTATAAAGAATATAATCAACACAATATGGGATTAGAAAAAAAAAGATGATAAAGAGATTACAGACAGAAAGAATTAGACCAACAAGTACTAAAGGTAAACATGATATATAACAGGTAGAATTGTTGACCAGTGGAAGAATACCAATGCTAGTAATTCCACTTGGAAAAACCCATAAAACTGTGTAATGACTTTGTAACATACCCTGAAACTTAATTCCAGTTGGACTAAACACTGAACTATAAGGAAAAAATTTTAACTTTTAGAAGAAAATATAAAGGAATGACTTTAAGATCTCAAGATAGGGAAAGATTTCTATAAAAAGGCAAAACTTGAGAAAAAAGATTGACGAAATTAAAAGATGAACCAAAAATCAGAAAGAATGCATCAGAAGTAAGTGTGCTATATATCACCAAGGAAGGATTGATACCCAAATTTTATTTTAATAAATTCCTACAAATAAATGAAAAAGACAAAAGTGTGAAAAAAGTGCAAATGATATAAAGAAGAAGGAATTTGAATATCCAAAACAAATGAAAAGATGCTCAAGCTTATTAGTAATCAAGAAAATGTAAACTTAAAAGCCCAGTGAAATATAACCTTATACACAACTTACATGCACAAATTTAAAAGCTTGAAAATGTTGCTGGATGTGAAGACTTGCAGACTTATACATGGGTGAAAAAAACTCATCAATCACTGTCGCCATTAAGAAGAAATGAGGCTATAAGCAAGCCAGAAATATAGGAGAATCTCTAGATACGTGAATAAAGATGCACAAATTAACAGAAACCACTATGAGTAAACTTTGACCCAAATGGCCTGAGAGAAGGCCACTGTCAAGGTCAGAACCTTTCTTCCAAAAGGAGCTCCAGAGAAACTCCAAGCTTAGAGTCAGCAAATTGAAAGGCCAGGACAACGGTCAGAACAATTCAATAAAGACCATCCATCAAACACCAGTGAATATGCCAGTATTGGTCCTCCTTCTCTTGAGACGAAAAAACAAAGCAGCTGAAAACAGGGGCACTTGCTTCCCAGGATGAAGCATTAAGAATTTCTTTCCAAACAAAGGAGATTCTTTCCTGAGAGGGCCTTTAGCCTAGATATCTGGGCTGCAGAGAGAAGAAAACCAGAACTCTCACAAAAGGCAGGAAGCTAAGTAGTATGTGAGGCACAGAAGGGAACACACCAAACTTCTCTAACCCCAGACCAAAGACGTCCAGCCTGTTGCTGCCCAGGAACCCTAAAGAAAGCCTTCTACGAAGATAAACTATCAGATAAAATGTAATACCAACACGAGACTAAAAGAATTAATGAGATAATATGAATATTTATATTGATAAAAGGCCCGATCCATATAGAGTTACAAATATTATAGATCAAACAACATAACATTCAAAGATAAAATTCTCAGATATATAAGATATTGTCAAAAATTATGACCACAATGGGGCACATTAATAAATCACTTATGCAAAGCTAATAAAGTAATAAAATTTCCCAAAGTAAAATTTTAGTCATTTTAATGATAATTAATACATTTATAATAAGCAGCTGTGTTGAGAAATTTTGCATATGACAGAAATTACACTTTATTTCAAATGCCCTATGTAATCATTATAATAAAATCTGAATATGTATTATTTTAACAAAAAAATCTCAATACACTCATACAAGTGATATTTAAACAAGCCAACCAAATTCACAAAGCTTAGCTAGAAATTTTCTAAAGGCTAACGTAATCCAATAATCAAACAGGAGAAGAAAACATCTATTTTTTGTACATGTATGCTAAATTACCAAAAAAAAAAAAATCATCAACAATCCACCAGTTTCTTAGTAAAACAATGCATCATAACTTCAGATGAATTCTCCAAGAATACAAATGAAATGTTATGTACATATATGCAAAGAGTCAGACATGACTGAGCAACTGAACACATACATACACACACACATGCCTATATATTATTAAAAATTGATACCAAAATAGACTGGCAAAAACTTAACACCTACTCCTGATGCTAATCATATAAGCTAGAAATGGAAGAAAAAAAAAATAAAACTTTCTTAACTTGAATTATATGCCCAGACATCCATAGCAGAGTATTAGGAATATTCCCATTAAAGTCAGTAAAAAGAAAAGGATCTCTGCTACTATAGTTACTGTTCTCCATTGGTCTAGATATACCAGCCAATGAAATAAGACAAGAAGGAATAAGAAATAAATATGGAAATATGGAACTATAAGGGGGAAAAGTCATTAGTTGTTGATAATATTGCTTGCCAAAAATATCCAAGAAAATCAACAGAAAACAAGAATTAAATATCAGATGGCCAAAGAAAAAACATTAAAAAGTAATAAAAGTTTTTGTACATATTTTCAGTAACTAACTTTAAAAACAAAAGTTCCAAAGGGAACCAGTTACACACTTTCACTCTCAAAAGACCTACCAAGTGATGGGGAAAATACCTACCTAAAGCATATCATTTTAATTTAAGAGTGTCCAGGATTAAAAAAAAAAAAATCTCAGACAATTCCAGAGAGAACTAAAGGGCCACCTGCAAACAGTTTGGAATGAGAATGACATCAAACTTTTTAACAACAACATTGAAAGTTATAAGATGATAAATCAATGCTTTTAGAGGTTTAAGAGGAAAATGACTCCCAAATTGAATGTTATCCTCAAGTGTTATCCTCAATTGAATTTTATCTTCATTAGACAAGATTAATGATAACTTTCAGTCCGGCAAAGTCTCAGAAAATAAAAAAGTACCTGCTACACACTCTTTCAGGGAGCTAATTAGAATGCCTCAAACGGAAGAAAAAGAAATCCCAATGAGTAAAAGGAAAAAGAATTCCTATAGCATAAAGGAAAGCCCAAGGATAACACTTAACTGAAGACCTAAAGAGAAGAACAGAACAGGAAGATGGAGGGTTCCAGAAGGAAAACCTTCAAGGAGGAAGAAATTAATTGATTCTAACTACCCAGTGTGTTTGACTTTATTGAGAAGGGTTTCACATATTCAGTTATGATGAATATAGTTGATTCACAGAAAACTAGGCAGAGAAAAATAAGACAATTATTAACTTGAATAAGAATGAAGGGATTGTATAAGAACAGAAAAAATTATAGCATATAATACAGCTTGTGAAAAATTAGTCATAATAATGTACCTTAGTAATGAATTAACTTAAAAAGTGATGTAATTTATATAATATAATGGGAAGAGAGGGATGTACATATAAGAATATGAAGTTCTCAGTACCCAGGGTAGGAAGTAAACATCATAAACAATGTCTAAAAAATTAAAAAGATAAATAAATAATACCTTACCAGCAAAGCATGATATTTAGAAACAGATAAACAGAGCTGAATAAATTGCTAAAAATGTTGAAAACTGCTATTCTTGGGAATGGGAATTGGAGTGGAGCAGTGTAACTCCAGCAGTAGGCTGGTAAATGCTTAAAATTTGCCCTCTCCCAAAAAAAATAAAGAAAAAGAAAAACCCTAATTTGTAGCATGTGACAATTTTTATGTTGGAAATACTCCCACTGTGGCTGATTTAAAGCTACCCATGTGTTGTCCCTGAAGATGAAATCAGGGAAAAGCCCACACTGGCTTCAGTGTTCTAGATATAAGGATATCTATATTTATTGGATGTTAAAACTCTGAACATGTACTACTTTAATAATGTATTTAAACAGACTAGATGGTAAGATAACTTAAAATAAAAAAGAAACATTCTAAAAATGATCTCATTACTATAAACAATAAAAATTATAAAATACCTAGGAATACATGTTATAGGAAATGCTAAAGATACATCAAGAAAATTAGAAAACTTATCTGAAGATATTTAAAGGCCAAAAAGAGACCTTGTTCTTTCATGGAAGACTCAAAAAACTAAAATGCGAAAGCGTCACTAATTAATTTTTTAATTAATTGAAAGCTCAACCTAATCTAAATAGGTTTTTGATAGAATTTTATATGCCACTTCTACATTTAACATAAAAAAAGAAATATATGAGACTATCATTTCAAAAAAAGATGAAGAGTTAGCATTTGCCATACTATGTCAAAACATACCATAAAGCCATACTGTGCCTATATACACAAATTTACTAATGAAAGTAATATTCAAATCAGTTAGGAGAAATGGACTACTCAAAAACTAAATGAGGACCACGGGACATTCCCATTAGGTTAAAAAATCAATTTCAAATCAAAATTGAAACATTTTTTGAAACAGTAAAAGTGTTTAAAACACAGATATTTCCCTAAATTTGGAGTTGAGAAGATCTTCTTAAATTAGATATAAAGTCCAGAGGCCTTAAAGGAAGAGATTTACGCTTCAATTGTGTCCGACTCTTTGTGACCCCATGAATCGCAGCACGCCAGGCCTCCCTGTCCATCGCCAACTCCCGGAGTTCACCCAGACTCACATCCATCGAGTCAGTGATGCCATCCAGCCATCTCATCCTCCGTCGTCCCCTTCTCCTCCTGCCCCCAATCCCTCCCAGCATCATCAGTCTGTTCCAATGAGTCAACTCTTCGCATGAGGTGGCCAAAGTACTGGAGTTTCAGCTTTAGCATCATTCCTTCCAAAGAAATTCCAGGGCTGATCTCCTTCAGAATGGACTGGTTGGATCTCCTTGCAGTCCAAGGGACTCTCAAGAGTCTTCTCCAACACCACAGTTCAAAAGCATCAATTCTTCGGCGCTCAGCCTTCTTCACAGTCCAACTCTCACATCCATACATGACCACTGGAAAAACCATAGCCTTGACTAGATGAACCTTTGTTAGCAAAGTAATGTCTCTGCTTTTGAATATGCTATCTGGGTTGGTCATAACTTTCCTTCCAAGGAGTAAGCGTCTTTTAATTTCATGGCTGCAGTCACGATCTGCAGTGATTTTGGAGCCCAGAAAAATAAAATCTGACACTGTTTCTACTGTTTCCCCATCTATTTCCCATGAAGTGACGGGACCGGATGCCATGATCTTCGTTTTCTGAATGTTGAGCTTTAAGCCAACTTTTTCACTCTCCACTTTCACTTTGATCAAGAGGCTTTTTAGTTCCTCTTCACTTTCTGCCATAAGGGTGGTGTCATCTGCATATCTGAGGTTATTGATATTTCTCCCGGCAATCTTGATTCCAGCTTGTGTTTCTTCCAGTCCAGCATTTCTCATGATGTACTCTGCATATAAGTTAAATAAATAGGATGACAATATACAGCCTTGACGAACTCCTTTTCCTATTTGGAACCAGTCTGTTGTTCCATGTCCAGTTCTGACTGTTGCTTCCTGACCTGCATACAAATTTCTCAAGAGGCAGATCAGGTGGTCTGGTATTCCCATCTCTTTCAGAATTTTCCACAGTTTATTGTGATCCACACAGTCAATAGTTTCTATGGACTAAAATAAAACAGGGGCTTCCCTGGTAGCTCAGTCGGTTAAGAATCTGCCTACAGTGCAGGAGACCTGGGTTTGATCCCTGAGTCGGGAAGATCCCCTGGAGAAGGAAATGGCAAACCACTCCAGTATTCTTGCCTGGAAAATCCCATGGACAGAGGAGCCTGGAGGGCTACAGTCCATGGGATCACAAGAGTCGGACACGACTTAGGTACTAAGCCACCACCAAAATAAAACAGAATCAAAAATTAAAAGGCAAGTAACATTGGAAATAAGGATTTGCAACATACGTTTTGAATCAATATCTTATTAAAAAGTTCCTATAACTCAATAATAAAAATACAAATAATCCAATAGAAAAGTAATTAAAGCATGAAAGTGAAAGTGAAATGCAAGTCGTTCAGTCATGTCCAACTCTTTGCAACCCCATGGACTATACATTTCATGGTATTCTCCAGGCCAGGATAATGGAGTGGGTAGCCTTTCCCTTCTCCAGGGGATCTTCCCAACCCAGGGATCAAACCCAGGTCTCCCGCATTGCAAGCAGATTCTTTACCAGCTGAGCCACAAGGGAGGCCCGATCAAAGCATAGGATCAAACAATTCACAGAAGCCACGTAAACAGCCAGTAACATAAAAAGAATGTTTGACCTCACTAATAATATCAAGGAAAACAATGACGAGTTACAATTTTTAGCTACCAAATTGGAAAAAATTAAGAGATATATAGAAACAGTCTTGTCTTTCTCTTTTTATTGCTAGTAATAATGTCAATTAGTACAGTGTTTTGGAGGAAAATTTAGCAATATCTACCTAGCTCAGGCCTTTTGTCATAGTGTCTGGGGTTGAGATATGAAAGTCTATTTGCATACACAGTATCTACTTTACTAGATAATTCCTCACATGTCCATTTGCCCATATAGATGCAGCTATCAGACAACTCTTTTTCCAAAATTAAACCAGTGTGAGACAGGTCTGAAGTTTGATAATGTGATATTAGGAAATTCATAACTCTCAAAATATTAATTCCGTCCATGATTAGTACTAAAGGTTTCATTTTTAGTTTATATAAAATTTTAAAAATAATTATGCAGTTATTTTTATGTATATGCAGCACTCACAGAAAAAGAAATGTATCTATTACTTATTGACAGCTTGCTCCATGCAAAAACTATACTAGACACTTTATATAAACTGCATTACATAGTTTCAATGTTTGTGAAGTAACTATTATGATCTTCACTTTGAAATGAGGTTCAGAGAACTTAAGTAACTTATCCAAGGTCACACAGCAAGCTAGAGGGTAATTCAAGCCTACATCTCCAAAGGTCTCAATCCCTATATAGTGATTATAAAATATGAACGATAAATAAATTGCAAAGAGTAAAGAATAATGCAGTCGAGACTGGTTAGAGTATAAATATTTAATCACATAGAATTAACTATTGGATCCATTGTTAAAGTCATACTACTGAAACATTAAAAAAAAAAACCTTTACTGAATTAATATTCACAATGCCATAGAGACAGAGCAAGGTAGTTTTAATGTGCTCTTTTGTCCCCCTTTTAAGAACCCCTCAAAGTATTTATCTCTCTAAAAACACAACTATTTGTGAAAAGTATGATACCACAATGAATCCCCAAATAAGTCATTCATTCTACTGATTCTCCTTTAAAGGTTTCCAATGTAGATTACCACTTCTTCATATAATATCTTACATAATTCCCTGGTGTGCTGATATATCTAAATAAGAATAGCACCAGCAGTGGCTAATATGCAAACTTCAGGAGACTTCCTGGCACCAGGAGGACTCTAATTTTTTCCAGGGATTGCTGGTCCACAGTAAACGTGAGCATCTACCGACGGGTAGTCCGGCTGCTCTTCTGATATGTTCAAGACAATGAGCTGAACAGTGCCAATTCGTGTTCCTAGCTGTCTGACACGGTTGCCGAGGTGTTTGTTTGCTTTTATTAGTCCATTGTAGATGCTGGCTCTCCTCCCAGATTCTCTGCTCTGTTTTCCCAGCTCGTGTTTGTTTGGACCATCTGCTTCACTAGATCAGCATTCTCCTCTCCAGGTTCTCCATCTCTGTTGCTACACGTCGGGGTATTTTCTTTTCAAAGTAATGGCCTCCTGCACTTTATCCACTTTTGTATTCAATTTTCAAATTTTCTTCAGCAGACTTTTCATTTTGTGGAGAAGTTTGTGTTATTTACTTTGATAGACTAGAATGGGACTCCTATGCCAGATATGGGCTAAGCTTGTTCAATGCATCACTATAACCCAATGCCACATTTAAAATAAATCCCTTTGATTTGCTATATATCATGTCACTAGAGGCGATCCTATTAATATATAGATACCTTATTTCTTTTCTGTCTTAAACTACATACCTAACAGAAATACCTATCTCTAAATAAATTTTAGCAATAAATTCAATGAAGCTGAAGAGAACATGAAGCACTGTGAGTTATTCCACAAATTAATAAAGGTTAGAGTAGCTCAAAGCCTAAAAGATGACAGGCACAATATCTAGATAAAAAGGGGCTGTCAGAGGAGCAGACCTATCTGTGATGAAAGCAAGTTAACCCGGGACAGTCCAGCCTCACTGACCACAATAGAAAATGAGTCAGTCTCAGCAACAGGCAAGATGAGGGACATAAGGTAGGAGGGACATCATTTTTAAGGGATTGTAGCTTACAAAAGGCAGAGATCCAGAAGTTCCCTGGTGTGTGTACCATATGACCACATGTATGTGGTCTGTGCAATGCTCTGTGGTAGACCAAAGTAGCACAGGAGTACAATAAGCAGGGTCCCCAGGGAGAGGAAGCCAGGCTATTCAACTAGAACTATAACATGAAATGAGGTTATGGTCACAATATCAAAGCCACATCCCTCATTTTGGAACTTGAGGACTAAGTTAGCAAAGCTGGCCTGTTCTTGACCCTTCTGTTATTACTCCGATTCTAACATTTCATTGATTGTAGGGATCCAGTGGCCTTAGAGTTTGAGAAATTGAGTTGGGCCTAGGTAGCCCAAATTAGGAGAAGGCAATGGCACCCCACTCCAGTACTCTTGCCTAGAGAACCCCGTGGATGGAGGAGCCTGGTGGGCTGCAGTCCATGGGGTTGCTAAGAGTCGGACACTACTGAGCAACTTCGCTTTCACTTTTCACTTTCATGCATTGGAGAAGGCAATGGCAACCCTCTCCAGTGTTCTTGCCTGGAGAATCCCAGGGACGGCAGAGCCTGGTGGTCTGCTGTCTATGGGGTCGCACAGAGTCAGACAAGACTGACGCGACTTAGCAGCAGCAGCAGCAGTAGCCCAAATTAAGAGAAGATGAACGATAGAACATAAAACCAAACAGGTCCCTATGGTTGTAGGCCTTTACAAACCTGATGCTGAGGATTTAAGCAAGAGGTGGAACATGTCAACGTTAGAATATGTTCAAATACAAGACTTGCCCCCCATGCCCGCCCACGGCAGATATCAAAAATCAATCACAGCACATTTTCCCACTGACTGCAGATACATTCTTATCATCTCCCTTAGCCTGGAACTGATGTCACATCCTAATTGATTGTAATTGGCATTCCATTGGAAGTGAAATCAATTTGCTGTCCTTGATGTGTCCTTTCCCTTTTAATCCTTTGCTGTTCGGTTTTTATGGAAAATTTTAAAGGAGTATCATTATCTCCTGTAGGCAGATGTTGTGCCTTTACCTATTAACATGGGGAGAAGGTGTCTCAGAAACATCAGAGGAGCTATTGGAAATTCTGCTGACTGATAAACACTTCTGCAGTCCACAAACTATTTTTCAGATCTTATCTGGAAGACAGTTCTACAGATAAATTTCTTTAAGTATTCCCATAGTGTCCTGAGTTAAACTTTTGTTTAAAGGGAACAGAGACAAACAGAGGGAGCTTTCACTTACATTTACCCAAATATCCCAAAGGGCTGTGGCTGGAGTTTGGCTATTGAGTGAAACAGTCTCCTGAGTCTATAAGCTCAAACACAATTCTTTTCAGGGCATAAATGAAGCTGGGCACAATTAGGCAGAAAACGATATTTTTAAAGGAAAAAGAAAGTCTATGCAGGCTGCAGTCCAACTTCAATAAAAAATAAATGGGAGAAAGAAAAGCCTTACCCTTGGATAAATAAAGTGACCTTCAGTAGGTGTAAATAAGAAGCATTACTTTTAAGCATCATATTCCTTGGACTATCTCTCTCTGTGTCTCTACCTCTCTCTCGCCCTTTAAGAATAACACTTTTTAACAAAGGAAAGATTAACATACATTTTAAAACTCAGTTAATTCAAAAAGTTGGGCAACCTGTTCAAATGCAACTGTATATTCTAAATTTGGTTGGACCAATATTTTTTAATTTATTTATTTTTAATTGAAGTATAACTGTTTTATAATATTGTGTTAGTTTC
This sequence comes from Bubalus kerabau, assembly GCF_029407905.1. Lineage (NCBI taxonomy): Eukaryota > Metazoa > Chordata > Mammalia > Artiodactyla > Bovidae > Bubalus > Bubalus kerabau. The sequence goes on along the minus strand of NC_073631.1, from coordinate 19,615,192 downwards.
TGCCATACATCAGGACCAATATTCTTAATTGTTAAAAAAAATTGTTTTATCTTTTCATTGATTAAAGACTTAAGATAAATGGCTCCAAAACACAATTCAGTAGAATGAATACATCAATAGGATATTGATTTCTTTTAATATTTCCTTTACTTATTTAAATACTATAGATTTATTTAAACCTAATGTTTTCACACACTCTCCAACATTCCAGAAGATAATTGAGCAATGGTTCTTCTTCCATATTATCTAGCTTGATGCGTCTTTATTTTCTGTTTTCTATGACCATGGCACTGCTCTTAAGACTTAACAGTCATCTTGATAATGAGGTAAGTCCCAGAAACCAATTACTAAGATCTTGTAGAATTTAATAGAATAATTCAAATGGTGCCCAAGAGATTCAGTATATTTATAACGCCAAAAGGAGAAAGGTAGAAAAAGAACTTGAAAGAAACTCTAAAGTTCTTTTGAGTTCAATAGCTGTCTAACTAAATGGAATGTGATGTGAGATTTTAGGGCAAAGGCAGCAAAGACTGCTGTGTATTACTTCTTAAAGAATTGTACCTTCAGCCTGCTAATGGCTGTCATTCCCATAACCTTTGAAGAAATGAGTATAGCACTCAGGCTCCAAGTTTCCCTCCACCTCAGTGACAAAGCATTTTTTCTATTTTCGAGTCTTATTCAGCATTTTAGGTCGTCTCTTAAAAAACTGCCTACAGGTTGACTGCTTCAGACAGATAAGCCTTCTAGACTGCTTTTGACAAAAATAATCACAAATCACTATTTTGACAAATGCCCAGTGTTATAACTACATCCTCAGAATATTCTTTGTGCTCCAGTAATATGCTGATAGGAAGCAAAAGAGTTATTGCTACATATGGTAGGAAGTTATATAGAAATTAAAAGGTATTCAAGCACTCCAAAAGTGCCTGGTGAAGGAGTTGGAACTTCTGCATTCTGGAATGCTCAATACTTATTCTTGGGGAAGTTATCAGAGATTGAGAACAGAGATGAACACTGTGTGTCTGCTTACTTCCCTACTAGGTAAGCAAATAAATATAAACCCTGCCATTTCCTGGACCACTTCCATTTCAAAGAAAATTCCCAGGTAAAGGAGAGGCAGCTCTCTCTGGATGGAAATCTTCTGTACAATGTCTCTAATGCAAATGACTGCAGGAGAAAGATTTCACTCCAAAGAATTTAATTTCTATAACCTTGTTAGTTAATGCATATGTGGCCATGTCTTGGGCCTGAAACACTCAGACAAGAGTCACAGCAAAACAACACAAACTTTCTTATTACCAGGAAAAGCATAAATAAATAGAAGTTATCATGAGACAGATTCCAATCACCATCAAACTCAACTTTCAAACAATCAGGGTTGCCCTATAATAGAATAAATATCTCCATTTGGGGAAGAAATCCCTATTTACAGATGCTCTTAAGACTTTGTATTAAATAAGAAAACCAGGCCTGCTATGTAGCCTAGGAGTTGAGATTCTTAAGCAAATACTACCTCACACACAAAAAATGTTTATCTTTAGTACAACCTGACACGCTACTTCCACCTCAGTTCAGTTCAGTCGTTCAGCCGTGTCCGACTCGTTGCAATGTCGTGAAATGCAGCACGCCAGGCTTCCCTGTCCATCACCAACTCCCAGAGCCTACTCAAACTCATGTCCATCGCGTTGGTGATGCCATCCCATCATCTCATCCTCTGTTGTCCAATACTTTGGCCACCTGATGCGAAGAGAGTCGGACATGATTGAGTGACTGAACTAAACTGAAATATCCTTTTGAATGGTTTATTAAATGTCTCTGAAGTTCCTAGTTCATAAATAAATGTTGGCTCATTACTAGAGCACACTGAAGCTGAAATGAACTCTTCTGTTAAGAAATTTGGTTGTCACACAACACTAGGGTATACTGTGTTTGTCCTTTCATATTCCCACAATTTTAGGGAAGGAAGCTTTGTTGTCAGTTCAACAGGAATGTCTTGAGTTGGCTATAGCTTTAATTTGCTGTTATTTTAATAACATGCTTGGACTTCCCTGGTGACTCAGATGGTAAAGCGTCTGTCTATCAATGCGGGAGACCTGGGTTTGATCCCTGGGTCGGGAAAATTCCCTGGAGAAGGAAATGGCAACCCACTCCAGTACTCTTGCCTAGAAAATCCCATGGATAGAGGAGCCTGGTGCAGGCTACTGTCCATGGGGTCACAAAGAGTCGGACACGACTGAGCAATTTCACTTAATAACATGCTATGGTTTTATTTAGTTCAGTTCAGTTCAGTTGCTCAGTCATGTCCAACTCTTTGCGACCCCATGAATCGCAGCATGGGGTCTCCCTGTCCATCACTAACTCCCGGAGTTCACCCAAACCTATGTCCATTGAGTCAGTGATGCCATCCAACCATCTCATCCTCTGTCATCCCCTTCTCCTCCCACTCTCAATTTTTCCCAGCATCAGGGTCTTCTCCATTGACTCAGTTCTTCACATCAGGTGGCCAAAGTATTGGAATTTCAGCTTTAACATCAGTCCTTCCAATGAACACCCAGGACTGATCTCCTTTAGGATGGACTGGTTGTATCTCCTTGCTGTCCAAGGGACTCTCAAGAGTCTTCTCCAACACCACAGTTCAAAAGCCTCAATTCTTCAGTGCTCAGCTTTCTTTATAGTCCAACTCTCACATCCATACCTGACCACTGGAAAAACCATAGCCTTGACTAGATGGACTTTTGTTGACAAAGTAATTTCTCTGCTTTTTAATATGCTGTCTAGGTTGGTCATAACTTTCCTTCCAAGCAGTAAGCATCTTTTAATTTCAGGCTGCAATTATCATCTGCAGTGATTTTGGAGCCCAGAAAAATAAAGTCAGCCACTATTTCCCCATCTATTTGCCATGAAGTGATGGGACCAAATGCCATGATCTTAGTTTTCTGAATGTTGAGCTTTAAGCCAACTTTTTCACTCTCCCCTTTCATCAAGAGGCTCTTTAGTTCTTCTTCACTTTCTGCCATAATGGTGGTGTCATCTGCATATCTGAGGTTATTGATATTTCTCTTGGCAATCTTGATTCCAGCTTGTGCTTCTTCCAGCCCTGTGTTTCTTATGATGTACTCTGCATATAAGTTAAATAAGCAAAGAGACAATATACAGCCTTGATGTACTCCTTTTCCTATTTGGAACCAGTCTGTTGTTCCATGTCCAGTTCTAACTGTTTTATTAACTTCATCATTATTAACTGAGTTCATATGAGTTATTTAGTTGCATATGCAATTACCTAGATTCATCACTGGTAATCTGTGTAAAATTTTTATTAATTACTCTTCTGCCTACTAGACACATGAATCCATGACATTGTGAAAAAGAATCATCTGGACATCTATGGATATTGCACAGAACAGTAAAGAATCTTTCCCAAACTATATGTGCCTCCTTTTCTATTCATTCCTAGGTAATTTATGTACTATTTTCCAGTAGTCATGTACTGGATGTGAGAATTGAACCATAAAGAAGGCTGAATCCCAAAGAATTGATGCTTTCAAACTGTGATGCTGGAGAAGACTCTTGAGAGTCCCTTGGACTGCAAGGAGATCCAACCAGTCCATCCTAAAGGAGATCAGTCCTGAGTGTTCATTGGAAGGACTGATGCTGAAGCTGAAACTCCAATACTTTGGCCACTTGATACAAAGAGCTGACTCACTGGAAAAGACCCTGATGCTGGGAAAGATTGAGGGCAGGAGGAGAAGTGGATGACAGGTTGGATGGCATTACCGACTCAATGGACATGGGTTTGAGCAAACTCCAGGAGATAATGAAGGGCAGGAAGCCTGGTGTGCTGCAGTCCGTGGGGTCACAAAGAGTTGGACACAACTGAGGGATGAAGAGCAACAATTGATCTACTAGAATGTTCATTCAAATAAAGTATGTCTCAAAAAAAAAAAATCTATGTTAAGAAAACTTTCTAGCAAACTGGGAGATCTCTGGAAGCTGCAGAGCACTATTTTATATTTCCAACTGTAAACCATGGAAACTTTTGTCATGCTGGGAAGGAAGGTTTTCAGGGAAGTTGAAATGACACAGTGTTGACTTATAAGAAGACATCTAGCCATACAGCTGACATCTTTGAGGAGAGTGTTTTCTAGTTCAGAGGAACCAGGAGCAATCAAAAACAGAGAGATTTCATGTTACAGTCACTGTTTTAGCTGCTACATTTGGGAAAGAGGAGACTTTCCATTAAGTGTGTAAGTAAGAAAAATCAAAGTCTAGCCCCTAAAATGACTGATATCCTACTCACCTCAGGTAAGCCTCATAGTAGCCAGAAATGAGGTTTTCAGAAAAAAAGACATAAAGACACAGAATTACAGATAGACTTACATATAAACAGGTGAACAAAAACACCCATATAGAAGTAAATAGCAATTTTAGAAAAAATACTGAGAGTTGTGAGATAGATGAGCCATGACATGTTTTATATTTTAAATCTTCCTCAGGCTAAAATTCTTGGCTTAGTCATCAAAGAGTAATTTTTCTAATTTAGTATATTTATTTTAAACAAAAAAGATTAATTAGAAGACAGAAAATTTCAATTATAAGTAAATCTCTACTCCCCAGCTACCAGTCCCTGGAGCGAAAAGGAAGTACATGGCAATTTTCAGGTTTGCCATGGCCCTCTAAAGGCAGCTCCCTGAACAGCAGATACGAGGTCTTGGGGCTTACAGGAGTGCCTAGATATGTCAGGGTGCGCTAAAGAACATCCTGTAAACTACATGTCCTCTATCAGACCAGGGGACCGAGGCCATCAGTACTATGAAAGATGCAATGCCCATTTTGATCCAATACATTTGAAATAATGGAAAGACATAAAATTAGAATTATGATTTTCAGGTCCTGACTAGAGTTATAAAGTATAACTTGCTTCTGACAAGAGAACATTGGGAAAGAATGGAATAGAATTATAATGAGTTAACATCAGAATACCCAATAATCCATGGCCCTGTGGATGTTGACTACTCGAGAGTACCTTAATATTGGGGTGACAGAAGATTGGTAAAGTGCTTGTGAGTGGCAATTTCATGTACACACTACTAACGAAACAGCAACTCAAAGCAAAGTATTGAAAGTGAAAAGTTGAAATAGTACTAATTCTACCAATAGTGGCATGCTGGAGAAAAAAAATCCCTGCATTTGTACTTTCAAACAAAATAAAGTCAAATCATGCATAAGCTTCAATAGTTTGACTTCAGCTCAACATCACAGGCAAAAAGACAACTGAAAAATTCCGTACTCATAAAAGTCAGTTCAACATTTTTAAAGAGAGGGCATATTTCTTTTGCTGATAAATTGACAACTTACTGAGAACATTAATGAATTTTATTACCTATGCTTATCAAAATATTTTTCTAAACATCCTATCAAACTATTAATATCTAGTTCTGTTTTCACTACTTTCTCAAAATATTTGTTTGTTGTTTTTTACTTTGGTCAAATCTTAGAGCATTCATGGGAATACACTGCATTTGGAACAATATTGAGTGGCTGCTGTTGTTGTTTAGGAGCTAAGTCATGTTTGACTTATTTGCCACCCCATGAACTATAGCCCGCCAGGCTCTCCTATCCATGGGATTCTTTACCACTGAGCCCCCTGGGAAGCCCACAACATTCAGTAATAGGCACAAAATGCAGCAATAATTGTCTTGAGAATAGTAATTATAAAAACACTGTACAATTTTAATGCTTCAATTGGCTTTCCATTCAGTATTGGATTGAATTTAGCTGAACCCTTATAATTTTAGAAAATGTATTAGTAGGAATGATTTCGTATGTGAAGTCTCTTATCTGTTATAGTAATATTATATCAATGTGATGCTACTGAACTACTATCAGTAAGCCTGACAACGTAAGTTGTTCTGGCAAAGTTAATAGTATATTTTTTCTAAGACATAGGGGTGAAATGTGGAGAGAGGAAACTATTCACCAACCCACCATCTTGGTTTTTTCAGCAAAGTACAGCCAAATCAGGCAAAGAGACATATAAACTTAAAACTATTCTATAGGGTACTCAGGGCAAGAATATCTAATTCTCAGAGAGAAGAAGTGTAGTAGCACTTAAATTATCCACAATGACTACCTAAGCTGATAAACATACTGATAATGTCTAAACTCTCTACTTTCTCTGTGTGGCTACAGCTATGTGTAGGGTGTTCTGCACACACTTTTGAATGACTCATGTGTAATATGCTGTAGATGGTCCTTCCATTTATTACAGAGTGTTGCTCTGCACTGTATCATAACTTTAGCCTTTGGACAGTAATTTGAACATTTTTCACCAGTGCCCCATACTTTATAGACAGTACTTGGTAGTTATTAACTATCTATATAAAGAGCAACTCCAGTAATTTCAATAAATTACCGCTTGTAATATTATTTAAGAGAGCAAGGTTAAAATGAGTTTTTACTATTTTTAACTAGCTTTGAAAATCTATCCAAAGATCTTGAATGAAATGATATCTTCCTCAACTGCATGTAAATCATTATAAACCTTATGTCCAAAGCATTCATTATGGTTCCTACCAATTTAACGCTTTTAGTGATTTATAAATTGGGCATAATTTCACAGAGTTGTTTTAAGATCAATAAACTTTCCAGAACTAAGCTAACTAACCTATTTTCAACATCCATGCATTTTAATTTTCTAAACTCTTAACTTAAAAACTGAAAACTTTTGTGTATAAAAGGAAAACTTAAGGAACAAATGTATAATATCTTGCATTTCCATATTGGATTTTTGTGGCTTCCCAGGTGGCTCAGTGGTAAAGAATACATCTGCCAAGGCAGGAGACATGGGTTTGATCCCTGGGTTGGGAAGATAATCTGGAGAAGGAAATGGCAACCCATTCCAGCATTCTTGCTTGGGAAATCCCTTAGCCAGAAGAACCTGGCAGACTACAGTCCATGGAGTCTCAAAGAGTCAGACACGACTTAGCGACTAAACAACAAAAACAACTGGATTTTCATAAACATCTGAGTAAATTTTTTCTGTGACCACAAAATTCTAAAATAATGTGTATAAACAATCTTTCTTAGACTTGTTTTGATAATGCAACAGTATTTCTGAAATAGATCCTCATGTACTTGATTCATTTTTATTCATTCCTTAGTTCTTTTTATTCCTTCTTTCCAAAACGGTACAAAGCAATTAGAACAGAGTACTAGATTTGCCTTAAATTTTGCCCAGAATTAAAATGCACATGGCCTTGACCAAACTCATTAGCCTAATGATAGTGAGATATATGAGGTTTTGTCCTCCCATACCATATGGGGTCTGGCTTCGAGGGAAAATGCAGCCATTATAAAATAACCTGGGCAGATAACAACTGCACCACAGTCTGTTCAAACCAAAACATCAAATCTCTGCTAAATTTATACATGCCAGTTCCAAACTTAGGTTCTTTGTTTATCCAGGAAACAGTGATGTGCATTTCTTTTTTATCCTAATCCATCACTCTTTTTTTTATACCACTGGAGCATACTTGAATCTCCCTGAAGATAATCTATGCATTGTTTTTGGCATATGAATAGAATTATTTCTTTCACACCCCATCGTTCTTTACACTAACACAAAAAGGTCTCATTTAATTCAGAGGAAAAGAACATTCTACTTTAAATAGTAAATTTGTTTCTATCATATCACCAGAAGTGGTATTCTTGCCACTGACATTCCTCTTAAAAAAAAAAAAAAGTTAGTTTTGTTGGTTTTGAGTTCCTTTTTATTTCCTTCTTTTTTAGGTGTTCTATTGTGCTTATGAGGACTCTTCTGACCTCAGATGATCAAGGAACAATGCATAAGTGCCTCAGTGTTCCCTGCCTGGTTGAGTCACTAAAAACCTAGTCTTTGTGTAGAATGTCATTGAAATGTAGCCTGAAGATAGATGACATCTAACTCTGTAATATATGAGTGACGTTTATATTTGCACCTTTTCATCTTGCTTCACTGTGAAAACCTTTCAGGGAAATATTCTCAAGTTGCCAAGTCATCCACATAGTCTTACTTTACATTTCCCTTACTTTGATTCAGAGGGGAAAAGGTCATGTTCATCTTGATAATAATAATAATAATAACAACAACTTCTGAATATTTTAATGATTCTAGTTGTCCATGATCTTCTCTCATTTTGACTTTGGCATTTATTCTCATATATACCCAAGATAACCTATCCCGTCTAGACATCACTTCTTCCTTGTCCTTCTCTTTTTATAAAAATACTTTACATCCATGCCGTGCCTTTCATCTAAAGAACTCAAAGTGGTTCTTTTTCTCTAATATGCTTTTATATTCTCTAGAGACCAAAGAGGCTTCTTTTATTATTATTATTGTAGCTCTAGTCTTCTTTTATGGGTGAAATCTGGTCTGGTTGCTAAGAAGCATGGATTTGAATTCACTCTCTAGCAGCTTCTACCTTTTCACTTTTAAAATGGTTATTCTTTTTAATGCATTGAAGTGCATTTGACTATCATTTTCAAAAAATCTCCTTTTAAAAGTTACAGCAAAACTCTCTAGAAACCAATGAATCTCATTGCCACGGTATGGTGGGTTCTCCAGCTTCAAGATCTATAATCATTTCTTCGGTGTCAGTAATAAAATGCTTCAGTAACCTCTCCCAGCCCCTTGGCAATCTGCCTAATAGTGTCAGGCCATTCCCCCTGCAATCCTACTACTCCAAGAGCCAAGAATAGTGGTGCTGCTACCATGGCAATTTGGAGCACTGAAGACCTGGAAGTCTTTTTGTTTTGCTTTACATGAGATACTAGTTAAAGAATGCATAATGCATGATTAAGAAGCTTATTGTGTTGACAACATCCCTGAGTCCATTTTCCCCTCCCACGTAGGCTTGCCGATCTACAAATGGCCTTTATTTCTAGCCTAACAAGCGGTTCCCTATCCTGTTCCATTTAGGCAATGAACATTCCCTTTGTTCCCTTGCCCAAAGTCACACACACGAGTGCCCGGCTACCCAAAAAATAGTTACTGGGACACCAAGCATATGTGAAAATTTGCATGAGTCTGTAATTTTCCTCTTCCTTCCAAGTAGGCCAATTCACTATCACTTAATGGTTATTTAATCAGTTACTGTGTGCCAAGCACTGTGCTAGGTACTGGAATACAAAGATTAAGAAAATTCTAGTCTTGTTTTCAAGGATAACATTGTCTAACAGAGCTAACATATATAAACACAAATATAAACAAGATGAGAGGTGTACAGTCAGAAATATTACAGAACATTAAGAGAATGTGCAGAAAGGCTCTTAGCTTAGTTGAAGATGAAAGTAAGGAGATCAGGAAAGATCAACTACAAAAGAGGAAATCCATGCAGAGCTGTACAGAATGAGAAGGAGCTAAGTAGGCAGTGTGGGAACAAGCATCCCAAGAAAAAGGGAATCATGAACAAGCAACGATGATAAGCACCACATCGCATGTGGGGAATCACTTGCTGTTATGAAAGCATGAAATTTGAGAGTGCAACATGCCAGCACAAAGAGTGCCATTGTTGTGAACCAAATCATGAAGAGCCCTATGCAGCATTCTGAATCCACAAAATGCATAATTAAAGAAGACGTTAGCTGTGTATAACAGAAGTCTCAGACTTGAGTGTAATATTAGCACAAAACACTGGCAAAGTATGCTAATGAACCCCATCCTTACTAACCATTGTAAAGAGACATTTAAAAGAAAAGGATGGGGTTTCCCTGGTGGCTCAGTGGTAAAGAATCCACCTGCCAATGCAGGAGACACGGATTTGATCCCTGGTCCAGAAATATTCCATTGCCGAGGAGCAACTAAGCCCATGTGCCACAACTATTGAGCCTGTGCTCTAGAGCCAGGAACCTCAACTACTGAGGCCACATGCTGTAACCACTGAAGCCCATGCACCCTTGGGCCCACGAGCCACAACTCCTGGGCCAGAGAACTGCAACTGCTGAAGCCCACACACCTAGAGCCCATGTTCCACAAGAGAAACCACTAAAATGAGAAGCCTGAGAACCGCAAGGAAGAGGAGACTCCGCTTACTACAACTAACCCAGCACAGCCAAAAATAAATAAGTAAATAAATGATTTTTTAAAATAAAAGAAAAAGATGGAAACTCAAGTACTTGTTCAAGGGTCCTTCAGGGCAGTGAAAAAGTCAGGGATTCTAAGCTGGGTGCCAAGACACCCTCTGCAGAAAGAAGTACCTAGAGTAGAGAAAGTATTAGAATCTGCCAAAAAGAAACTGCATGACATGATTATATTCTGAAATGTCAGATTTATGCTCTATGAAATTCAATAAATTATAGGCTGCAATGGAGACTAAGACCCAAAGATATGTTAATTCATTATGCATATCCAATCATGGTACATCCCACCCACTATGATGTGCTTGTCAGCACTTTCTTTACTGAAAGTTTCTGGCCCTTTTCAGTGGTTTTCCTTATCAGATTTAATGCATCCTTTGTTTGCAGTGAAGTCTGATGTGCTTAAAGAGAAAGAGGTCTCTGAGCAGAAATGTTAAGAAGATTGGATCTCCCTAGAACATGAGAAAGGACAGCACCTTGCATTTCCTATATTTACACTAACAAAAAGAAAAATGGTGTCCATACATCACAGATAACAGATTCACAAACTAAAAGATTATGTAACTAATTGAAGGTCACAGAGAAAATCAGTCATCTCAAGATTAGAGTCTAGGCCTCTGACTCAGTGTTTAAATCTCCCATTATGTTACTTATCTAACGGATTGTTGTGGGTTAATCTACAATTGCACTTTGCCAAAATCCTTTCCAAAAATCCTTAGCTTGACATTGATCTAGGATAACAGATGATGCCTGAATCATAAGAAGCATTTCAGACTTTTTTTTTTTTATCTCTTTTTGTGATAACAAAGATCGGAAAGCTTTGTTAAGAACACTGGTTATGAGCCAGTTTCTGCTCAAGCTCTGGTAAATGTTCTGAGAAATGGGGAATTGTAGAGTTGAAAGGAGCTGGTAGATTTCTAATGCAACACTCTCCTCTTCAGAGGATCTGTAATTCACATGTTTTATAGTCTACTTGAGACTGTATTCCACAGCATTTCTTTTAGTCACTGAGAGCTCTGTCAGAGGTTAATTGACCAGAGAAGACATTTATCATTCCAGGTTTGTCACTTAAGCAGAATAGTACCATCTGCATAATCTTTTCTGTATATTTGGACCTAATAAGATATACAAATTTTATAAAGGAGTAGGGAAGAGGTAAAGAGTTTTGAGTAGGTCTTCCCCTAACTTCCTATAGAAATAACTATTATTGCATAGCAACCAATTACGACAGATTCTTAAAAAAAAAAAAAACTTTGATAGTGGAAATAAAAAATTAAAATATACTTTTGCAATTCAACCAAGTCACATTTTATTTATATCAAAATATTGTATGGATATATGTATCGACTATTCTAATAATTGATTATAAATCCACTTTTTTAATTAGTTTGCGCAAAAGAAAGACAGTAAAGTGTTTATACAGTCTCAGTAGTCAACACAATTGTGGACGCATAGGATTCTTAAAATGACACCATAAAATGGAACTTAGAACAATCTTGTCTACATACCTTTTTTTAAAAAAATATAAGTGCCAACAGACTGTACACATTGAGAGAAATACTGTACATTAGTTAGTCCAGCCACTTTTTAGGGAAATAAAAACTGAAGCCCAGGGAAGTCTTTCATGATTTAAGAGCCAGGAGTTGAACTCAGGTTTCTCTGTCTCCAAGCTGCCCTTAAGAGCCATCCTCAACTCATCTTTTCTTCCCCATGCTGACTTGTGCTTGCTCAAGGACCACTCCAAAATTCTCGCATAAATCTCTAGTCGGAGTTTAAAATAAACTCTTAAATTTCTTAACACCCAATCTTAAATACCTTTTTTGTTGACTTACCAATTTTTTGACTGCTTCCTATCTATTTACTTTGATGAACTTTCTACTTTGACAGACTTTTTTAAAACTCTGTTCATTCATTTGTTCAGAAAGATTTATAGATTGCTTGCTGGGCGTCATGTCCTCCCTTGATCTTTTTCAAGATGCTAACCTATTTCCTTCTGACTTGGCCTGTTCTATCTGCTCTGTGGCCACCACGTATTCTTCTCCCCACCTAACTACAGGCATTTCTCAAGCCTTATCTCACTTTCCTTTTTGAGCACTTCCTTGCTCCTAATTGGTCTCCAATTCCATGATTTCAACCATCACCTTCCGTGACTGAATAACAAAGTGGCATCTCTGGACTGGCTCTATTTCCTCAGAGTTTGGGCCACCTTCCTCCAGCAAGTGTTCACCTGGAAAGCCCAGGTTCACTCAAAACTAAACCTTCTGAAACGGAATATACTCTCTCCCCAACTTACCTCCCCTGAAGACTTTCCTGTCTTGATATAAATGTGACCACATCCAATCAGCAAGGCCTTATGTCAAAACTCATGCGTAACAGAGTCCTCTGATGCTCTGGGTAAAACAAATCTCCCAGAGTTGCCAATTATCCCTGCACATCTGTTCCTTCTTTCCCACTCACACTGCTTCTGCTTTAGGTTCCAAGGCCTGACCTATTTCTCCCTCTTCCCTCTGGCTCAATTATTATCATAAAATCTTCGACATACAGAAAAATTAAAAGAATAACACAGTGCTCATCTGTAGACAAACAAACTAGATTTCATGATTTATAACATTATATCACATAAATATATATTAATAATATTTATTTTCTTTGTCTGGATCTTGGAGAGGGAAATGGCAACCCACTCCAGTATTACTGCCTGGAGAATCCCATAGTCAGAGAAGTCTGGCAGGCTACAGTCCAGGGATCACAAGAGTCGGACATGACTTAGCAAATACACCACCACCACCATGTCTGGATCTAGCTCTAAGTATAGGGATAGAGATAGGAATGAGGGTGGATGAGTATGGGCATAGGTATGAATATACCTATAGACACAGATACACATACAGTAGAGATATACATATACACAGACATATATTTTGCCATGGACGTGAATCTGAGCTAACTCTGGGAGACAGTGTAAGACAGGGGAGCTTGGGGTGCTACAGTCTGTGGGGTCGCAGAGAGTCAGACATGACTTAGCAACTGAATAGCAACATATTTTGCCAAGTAATTTGAAAGTAAAGAGCAGATATTAAGATACTTGTCAGCATACATCACTCCTCTCTTAAGAATAAGAACTTTCTCATACATTACCACTATATCATTATCAAAACTATAAATAATGATCCACTAATATCCAAAGTCTAGGCCACATTCAAATATTCCACACCAAATGGCTTTCATAGCTACTGTGGGGTTTTTAACTATAATTCAATCACAGTTTACAAGTTGTGGTTTTATTTAAATATCTTATCTCTTTGATTTCCTTTTTATTTTCCTCCCTTCTATTTATTATTCATGATCATTTACTTTGTCTAAGAGGATGCCAGATAGCTTGAATTTATCTGATTGCTTCCTTGATATGCATTTGTCTTTTACCTCTTCCCCTATAGCCTGCAGAGGCTAGATCTGTTTCAGTCACTTTAATTTATCCTCTTTATTTCACCTAATTTCCCCAATTTCTTATATACCAAGTGAACCTTTATTTCCTCTCCCCTCATGTTTTAATTCCTCTGCAAAATTCTGTCCTGTTCCCACCCCTCTTAACCAACCCCTCCGGAACACCATTCCTCTGTTTTCTTTTTAAGACCTTCTCAGGCTGGTCCTGACCCATGTCTGTGGTTCCCTACTCCAACCTTGGTTTCAGGCAAACTGCTCCCTGGAGCACACCACATTCTTCCCTACCTCTCAGCTTTTCAGGACACTCTCATCTCTTCAAGTCCTACCTTCCAGACTTCACATACTTCTTTCATGAAGCCTTTCCGAACCACTCCAAGGCCTATAATTGTTTTCTTCCTGTGAACTCACTGACCTTAATATTTATGTGACATCATTCTTTTGGCAATTAGCTGTTAGTTAAAGCAATTGTTTAATATTTTGTCATAGATCATGCATCTCTTGTACCACACAATTGTTCATGTACTGTTGTGTAACTTTCTACCTGGTCCCTCAACCATATTTTAAGTTCTGTTAGTGTGGAGTTCATGCAAAGTTCTTTTTAAGTTGCATAATATGCATAATATTACATAAAAATATATACTCAAAAAATGTTTGTTATCTGACTTGTTGACAGATTATTAAAAAATGAGACAGACAAATGAGAATTCCAAATGAGAAGTACAGTTTGAAAGAAGATTAATCTCTGTCAAGGCATCACTAATACTCAGTACTTACTTGGAATTTTTAATACTAACAAATGCCAACCTTTAGAACCATACCCTTCAGCCACCAATAGCCTAAGGGAGTGGGAAAGAACAAGACTTTAAAAGGCACAGTTCTGCCCACACTAATGGTATGCCTTAAGGCAAGCTCCTTAAATATTTTTAATCTCAGTTTTATAGTCCCTACAATGGGAATAAAGACAGTTACCTTCCCTGTTTGTTGGAGAAAAACAAAATAATAATGATACAAGTGCATCTCTAGCTATTGTGATGTTCTCAATATTAATTGAATCTAATTCATGAGATTTCATTCTCTTGCTTAAAGTCTAGAAGAAATGAAATGCATTTCCTGTTAAAAAAGAGGCTCTTCAAATACTTGAAACCCAGTAGTTCTAAGAATGTGTAGATAGTAACTCTGAATATTAAACGTGCCAAAAATATGAATACTCATTGAACTGTAAGAACATGATTATCAAGTAGGTTGTGCAAAGTGACTGCTCCATTCATCTTAGACAGGAGAGGGAATTTCATGACCAACACAACTGTATATGTTTCAAAGGCAAACTGACCTTCGTGGTTCTGCCTCAACCACTCATAGGCTTGGTAAACAACTGTAAGTCTGAATAAGATGTAAACACAATAACCACTTCAAAGGTAACGTTATTAAGTGAGATAATCCTTGTGAAGTGTTTCACCCAAGGCCAGGAGAAGGGGGTGACAGAGGATGAGGTGGTTGGATGGCATCACTGACTCAATGGACATGAGTTTGAGCAAACTCTGGGAGATAGTGAAGAACAGGGAAGCCTGGCGTGCTGCAGTCCATGGGGTCACGAAGGTTCAGACATAACTGAGCAACTGAACACCAACACATGTGTACAGTAAATGCTCAAAGGTTACTATCTTACTGTGGTTTCTCAATGCAAATCCTAAGCAAAGAGCTTTATTCCAAAGTTGTTCTCAGAAGTAACATGGAATTTTCCAAGCTATATTTCCCTACCCCTACTCCTCTGCTGCATCCCATCCTGTTGAGTCACTACCATCTTCCATCACCGTTCTCTCCTGTCTCGGAGTCCTTGCCCATGCTATGCTTCAGCTCCTGGAAGGACTTCTTGCACGTCACCTGCCCAAATCTTAAAGACGTGACTCCAGCCCTGTCTCTTTCATGGAGATTATCATTTTTCAGTCTTTGATGGCCTTGTCCTCCTTTGCCTTCCCCAGTGACACTCAAATCACATTTAGTTCTATACTGACTTGTAACTACTTTCCTTTCCACAATAATGTGTCTTTTCGACCAACTAAATTAAACATTTTGAGGGCAAGGATGATGTCTTGTTCCCTAGCCTAGTTCAGTGTCATAATAGTAATTATTTGTTGAATTAACACAGGTAACAGACTATGACAAAAGCACCTTCTGTAAACATAGATTCTGTGAAACTTTATACAGTGATAGTTTTTATTCATAGGGTTATGAATCATCTTTCCAGAGACAGAAGAAAAACACACTTAAGCTGGAAGAGATAATATCAAATTGGAACCTTCATTTCTAAATCATTCCTGTCTCCCAAGGCCTCTAAGGTGACAAATAAAAACTTCTAATCACTTGTGAAAGAGTCCAGATGACTTTTTGTGTTGTTCAAGCAGAAATGTATTAGGCTTCATCAGGCTTCAAGTGACAACAACCTAATCCAATTATTTTAGGGAAAGGGGGAATTTACTGGTTCATATAACTCTAAAGTATGGAGCTAGTGTGTGCTACTTTGATATCAAATGATATTAGCAGGGCTCAGTTTATCTCTTAGCCACCCTTCTTTACAATCTTAGCTTCAGGAGGAGCCAAGATGGCAGCAGCTCCAGTCTGCATGCTTCCCAGTTCAGTTCCAGGAGGGTGGTCATATTGTCTTTCCCAAAAGTCACAAAGGACGTCTCTCTGATTGAATCCTATGAGCACCTTTGAGCCAATCACCAGGACCAGAAGAGGCCCACACCTCCACACCCACACCTCTGGGTCACTGTGGTTAGTAGGCTTCCTGGGGCCACAGAGACGGAGAGTCAGGAGGGGAGGTTCCTTGGAGGCAAATGGATACAGGTATTAGACAGTGGGTGAAGGTATACTGGAGAAACATTTGAACTCACAGACTACTAGGCATATACTAAATCTTTCATTCAGTGACTTAAGCAGGTTTCTCTTCTTCCACTAAGTACTAAGACTGTGCTTCCAGGCTTCTTTAATGTCTTGGTATACAGAAAATAATAATAATCCTGCATTACACTGAGTGCTGAGAAAGCCAGGGTCTCAACACTGCCTAGAACAGCAACTCATGGCTGGGAAAGCTGTGCCTAGGAGGTAGCATGATTATGTGGAGAAACCACCTAGTCAAGTGAAATCTTAAGTCTTGGCTTTTAGATTCAGATTTGCCACTTACTTGCTGTAAGCAGGTGAGGCAAGTCTCAATTCCTTTTTCCTCATTGGTAAAATAAGGATAATAATACATGTCCAGCCTGCCTCACAGAATTGTTGGGGGCAAAGCCACATAAAAGCATGCCTCTCAGTGTATTTTGTTAACTACAGAGTGTTATACAAATGTGAGGCATTATTCCTATTTGAGGGAACTGAGTTAACCAATTGAAAAATAAGTTGGGATATAGGAGATCTCTCCAAAAATGTCTTACACTGAGTTTACACTACTATATGATTTTACTTCATAGCTAAATGGATCCATAGAGATCCGTGAGGTTGCTCAAGAGACAACTAACACTATAAACACATGTTGGTCAAACAGGGTCAGCCAGGATATGCAAACTTATTAAATCTTAAATTATTGATATCATTATTTTAAAAGATATCTGAAAGAACACTGAGCCTCATTTGCCTAAGCAAACAGAAGGTAGGGCCAGGATTAACCACAACCATAGTAAAGGGTCACAATGGACATATGATGGTGAGCTTAATCCCCTAAGCAAGAACATATGTTAACAAAAACACGGAAGCAAATTACAGAAGTTAAGTGGGGGAAGGAGAAGGTTCCAAAGACAAGGAATGCTGACTAAGCAGGCCTGATTTCTTCTGAACAGAAATTAGTGCTCCTCCAAAATGCAAAACTATGCCATGAACACACAGCACATGTAGAAATGTTCATCATGGTAGCCACAATCTTAAAATCAAGCTTGACAAGCAAGTTCTCAAATTCCTTTGCAAAAAGAGAAAATAACGAACTGATGCCACAAGAATCTGTTGATTCCCACCTCACTTGTCCCTCCTAAAGTCTTTCTGCCTAAAAATGATGACATAAAATGAAAAAAAAAATTGAATTTTATGATTTTCCTCTTCTACCAGATTCCTGCTGTAAAATGTACTTTGGGAGAAGAGAAGGAACTGGATCCAGATAAGGTCAATTGACATACACAGAATTAGACACTACTTGAATTCTGGGTAGTGTGTTTAGCAGAAATTCAAACAAGCAAAATAGAAAAAATAATATGTAGAATATAATGAATTCTTTATATGCAGATTCAACATATACAAATATAGAATTAAATACCTTGAATAATCTCAGGAGGCCCTCAAGATGAAAGAATGACACGGTGATTACACCTCTAAGAACAATAATACATTAGTAAAAGGTCAAATCCTGACTCCCCCTTTGCAGCCCCTCCTAGTTTGTAAGCAAAATTTAAGTGTCACAAATATCTCAGTGTCTCAAAGTTTGCTCCGTTAAAAAATACAGTTAAATTGGCCTCTTCTTGTCTATACAAGGACATGAAGAGTAGGAAGGGGAAATGTATGTGAAAGTATCACACTATAGCCAGAGTAAGGTTTTTTCATTTTTTTTTTTTACAGAAATTTAATCATGTTAACCCACTTCCTGCTTGAAATATTTTAGTAACCTCTATATGCTTTTAGACAAATTCTTATTATTCTTTTATATTAAGATATTATTGACATACAATATTACATTCGTTTCCCTGGTAGCTCAGCTGGTAAAGAATCTGCCTGCAATGCAGGAGACCCCGGTTCGATTCCTGGGTCAGAAAGATCTGCTGGGGAAGTGAAAGCGTACCCACGCCAAGATTCTTGGGCTTCCCTGTGGGCTCAGCTGGTAAAGAATCTGCCTGCAATGCGGGAGACCTGGGTTCGATCCCTGGGTTGGGAAGATCCCCTGAAGAAGGGAATGGCCGTTACCCACTCCAGTATTCTGGCCTGGAAAATTCCATGGGCTGTACTGTCCATGGGGTCACAAAAAGTCGGACATGACTGAACAACTTTCAGTTCATATTATATTAGTTTCAAATATACAACACAATGATTCTATATTTTATATATTACAAACTGATCATCACTATAAATCCAGTTAACATCTATCGTCATTATAAAACAAATGAAAAACCATAGTGTGGCTACAGTGTGGTACTTTCACATACATTTTTGACAGGAAGAGTGGTATTTGTGTGTGTGTGTGTATATTTTTTTAATGGAGCAAACTTTGAGGCACTGAGATATTTGTGTGTGACACTTGAATTTTGCTTGCAAACCAGGAGACGGGCTGCAAACAAGGAGTCAGGGAGCATCTGCAGAAGAGAGTATGGGGCACAGAGAAGCAAGATGAGAGGTTCTGAGGTGGAGTTTACCTGTGTGTTCAGGGGACATCAAGGAGGCTAGTGTGGCTGGAGAGGAATGCGTAGAAAGAGAGTGGTATAAGATGAGGTCAGATAGCCAGCAAGAAGACAGTCACATAGGGCTCTATGCTGCTGCTGTTGCTGCTGCTGCTGCTGCTAAGTCACTTCAGTTGTGTCTGACTCTGTGTGACCCCATAGAGGGCAGCCCACCAGGTTCCCCCGTCCCTGGGATGCTCCAGGCAAGAACACTGGAGTGGGGTGCCATTGCCTTCTCCAATGCATGAAAGTGAAGTCGCTCAGTTGTGTCCAACTCTTAGCGACCCCAGGGACTTCAGCCTACCAGGCTCCTCCATCCATGGGATTTTCCAGGCAAGAGTACTGGAGTGGGATGCCATTGCCTTCTCCGATAGCTCTCTATAAAAATGAGCTAAGGACCGTGAGATTCACTCTGAGATGGAAAGTTAAGATGTAACTTAGTGGGGCCATGTGGGACTCCCAGGCACAGAGCCTTTTTGTCACCCGTTTCTTGTACGCAAGGCTCTAGCCACTATGACTTTCCTGGAGTTCCAAAGGGTAGATTCTAACAGTTGCTGATCAAGGGAGGAATAGCCAAGAAATTTCCTGATGCAAGATTAAAGGGACCAGAGAAGCTCATCAAGATAAGGAGACTGACCAAGTGAGATGGGAGAAATATCACCAACCTCAGATATGCAGATTATACCACTCTAAGGGCAGGAATTAAAGAGCCTCTTGAGGGTAAAAGAGGAGAGTGAAAAGGCTGGCTTAAAACTCAACATTCAAAAAACTTAGATCATGGCATCTTGTCCCATCACTCCATGGCAAATAGAAGGGGAAAAAGTGGAAGCAGTGACAAACTTTATTTTCTTGGGCTCCAAAATCACTGTGGACAGTAATTGCTGCCATGAAATTAAAAGATGCTTGCTCCTTGGAAGGAAAGCTATGACATACTTAGCATATTAAAAAGCAGACACATCACTTTGCCAACAAAGGTCTACATAGTCTTAGCTATGGTGTTTCCAATAGTCATGTATGGATGTGAGAGCTGGACCAAAAGAAAGCTGAGTGCCGAAGAACTTATGCTTTGAATTGTGCATCAAAATTGCTGGAGAAGACTCTTGAGAGTCCCTTGGACTGCAGGGAGACCAAACCAGTCAAATGTAAAGGAAACCAACTCTGAATAGTCATTTGAAGAACTGATGCTGAAGCCGAAGCTCCATTACTTTGGCCACCTGATGTGAAGAGCTGACTCACTGGAAAAGACTCTGATGCTGGGCAAGATTGAAGGCAAAAGGAGAAGTGGGCAGCAGAAGATGAGATGGTTAGATAAAATCACTGACTCAATGGACATGAGTTTGAGCAAACTCTGGGAGATAATGAAGGACAGAGAAGTCTGGTGTGCTACAGACCATGAGGTTGCAAAGAGTAGGGCACAATTTAGTAAATGAACACCACCACCACCACCTAAAATAAGATTAAGAGACTGAAGGCCCTGCTCATACCCTAATCTTGTCAGAGACCCCACCTTTGCCCCCCATTACAAAAACCCTCACCAAGTTCACTGAGGTTGAGACACAGTTTTTTATTTTTTTTTTTTTGTTTCTTCAATATTTATTTGTATTTTTATTTCTGCTCTTACATTTTTTTAATTTTATTTTATTTTTAAACTTTACAATATTGTATTAGTTTTGCTAAATATCGAAATGAGTCCACCACAGGTATACCTGTGTTCCCCATCCTGAACCCTTTTCCCTCCTCCCTCCCCATACCCGAGACACAGTTTTTTCAAACAGAAGCCTGATGTGTCTCCCTTTGCCTGGAAAAGTAATAAAGCTATCCTTTTCTGCTTCACCCCAAACTCTGGTCTCTAGGATTTTATTCGGCACTGGTGTTTAGAGAGGCTGAGCTTTCAGTAACAATGATGGGAGATTTGAGCAGAGCTCTAATGTAATCTGGCTTTCATTGTAATGAGATTGACTCTGCCTTCTTCGTGGAGGACAGTGTAAGTAGCAATAGCAGATACAGGGAGACTAGTTAAAGGTCTACTGTTTTGCTATTTAACTCTTGTTTTTCAGTCACTAAGTCGTGTCCAACTCTTTGCGACCCCATGGACTGCAGCACACCAGGCTTCCCTGTCCTTCACTATCTCCCGGAGTTTGCTCAAACTCATGTCCATTTAACGCTTATATTAATTTATATCCCTGTTTCAATTCCTTGGGGAAGTCTTTCCAATCTTCTATATTCTCTTATAATCCGTGTATCTATCATTAACATAGTACTTGGCATCTTTGCAACTTTATATTTATTTATGTGATTATCCGATTAATATTTGTCTCCCCCACCGGTCTACGAGTTCCTCCAGGAAAAAGAGCCAATCAGCTTTTCCTTCTCCAGTGTCTAGCAGAGTATATAAAACAAGTGGTACACAATAAATGCAAATAAAGAAAGAAAGGAAGGAAGGAAAAAGGAGGGAAGGAGGAAAGGAAGGAAGATACGAAAGCAAGAAGGAAGAGGAGAAGGGAGAGGAAAAACATTCACACAAGAGTTATTTTGCAGATTTTGATATAACTGCTCCAAAATGATGCAATAATTTTGGGGCAAACAGAGAGGAGTTTTTGCCAAAGATGCAGGAAGGGTTATGCCCCACCATCCAAGGAAAGTTTGGTTCATCAAGAAATATCAGTAAAAGCTAACATTTATTGAGAGCTTACTAGATTCCAAGTGCTTATTTAAATTATCTTGTTGAATCCTCTTAACAGCCTTAAGGAGTTTATATTACTACATTTTTCAGATGAACAAATGTGCTTAAGAGAGGTTAGTTACACAGCCAATAATCTAAAGAGCTTAGAGCTCAAACCTTCCTGTTTAGCTGCCATGCACATTGCCTCCTGCAGGGACAGTCAATAGCAATTTTATTAAAGATTTAGCTCCTGCAATCACATTTCTGAAAATCCATTGTGTCAAACAAATAGCAGGGCTCAAATGCAGATGAATTTCTGCCTCTCATCTAGTGTGTACATTTCCCCCCAACAGAAACAATTCCAATCAGTGTCATATGGTTTCATTTGAAATTTTAATGAGGCACAACAAATAAAAAGGAGGAAGAGAAGAGAATGGGAAATCAGAGCTACCTAACCGTAGATCTGAGAAACTGTATTTGCTGCAGTATTAAAGTACAAAACAGAATCTTTCATCTCAAATACCATTTAAAAGGCCTTGGTTTGTTTAATATATTAACAAAGAATATAATTTAATGTCACTGTGAGGCATAGAAAAATTCTTATTTCAAAGTGTTCAATAAGAATGATAATTGCCACAAAAATGAATCTCTCCTTTTGATAAATCTTTAGAGAGAAACAGGAGAAAAGTCAATTTTAGGCTATTCTTTGAAATTCTTTCATCACAGCTGCATAATGAAACATGAAGTTTCTAAAATATTTATGAAAACTTTCATTTTTCAAGTATTTACAGTGAATTTTACTTTTCTCAAAGAGAAACCTACTATTTTTCTTAAAAGAATGCATGCATATGTAGCTCAGTCGTGTCCAACTCTTTGCGACCCCGTGGACTGCTGCCCACCAGGCTCCTCCGTCCATGGGATTCTCCAGGCAAGAGTACTGGAGTGGGTTGCCATTTCCTTCTCCAGGGGATCTTCCCAACCCAGGGATCAAACCCGGGTCTCTCGCATTGCAGGCAGATGCTTTAACTGCTGAGCTACCAGGGAAGCCCTATAGGTATACATATATAAACATATATATGGTTAGAGACAGGGACAGAGATACATAAGTATACAGGTACATATATGTCTATAAATAGGAATATATATATATATATATATCTTTCTCTCATAAACAGCTGGTAGGAATGTAAACTAGTTTAACCTTTTAGAAGGCAATTAAGCACACGTCAAATCATTATTATATAACTTTCATATTCTTGATTGATTCAATGATACATTGTCTACAACACTACACATAGAAAATCCTAGAGAAGCCACCAGATAACTATTGCTGCTACTGCTGCTAAGTCACTTCAGTCATGTCCAATGCTGTGCAACCCCATAGATGGCAGCCCACCAGGCTCCCCTGTCCCTGGGATTCTCCAGGCAAGAACACTGGAGTGGGTTGCCAATTCCTTCTCCAATGCGTGAAAGTGAAGTCACTCAGTCGTATCCGACTGTTAGCGACCCCATGGACTGCAGCCCACCAGGCTCCTCCATCCATGGGATTTTCCAGGCAAGAGTACTGGAGTGGGGTGCCATCGCCTTCTCTGAGATAACTACTAGACCTCATCAATGAATTTGGTAAAGTTACAGGATACAAAATTAATAAACAGAAATTGTGTTTCTATACATAACAACAAACTAGCATAAAGAGAAATTAAGGAAACAATTCCATTTACATTGCATCAAAAATAAGAAAATATCTAGGAATAAACTTACCTAAGGAGGCAAAAGACCTTTACTCAGAAAACCGTAACACTGATGAAAGACAACGCCAACTGGAAAGTCACACAGTGTTCTTGGGTTTGAAGAATCAACATTGTTAAAATGACTATACTACTTAAGGCAATCTACAGATTCAATGCAATCTCTATCAAAATACCAATGACATTTTTCACAGAACTAGAGGAAATAAATTTAAAATCTGTATGGAAACACAAAAGACCCCGAATAACCAAAACAATCTTGAGATAGAACAGAGCTGGAGGAATCATGCTCCCTGACTTCATACTATACTACAAAGCTACAGTAATCAAAAGAGGATGGTCCTGGCACAAAAGCAGACACACAGATCAATGAAACAGATTGCCTAGAAATACGTCCATGCACTTATGGTCAATTACTCCACAAAACAGAACATCAGAATATACAATAGAGAAAAGACAGTCTCTTCAATAAGAGGTTCTGGGGAAACCAGACAGCTGCATGTGAAAGAATAAAATTAAAACATTCCCTAGCATGATGCATAAAAATAAAATCAAAATAAAGACCTAAAAACATGATTGGACACTAAAAAACTATTAGAGGAAAACACAGGCAGAAAACTCTTCAACATAAATCACAGCAATATTTTTTTTTTTTGGGGTCTATTTCCTATAGCAAAGAAAATAAAAGCAAAAATAAACAAATGGGATGTAATTAAGCTTAAAAAGCTTTTGCACAGAAAAGAAACCATCAATAAATGAAAAGACAACCTACTTAATGGGAGAAAATATTTGCAAATGATATGACTGATAAGGGATTAATATCCAACATATATAAACAACTTGTACAACTCAACATCAAAAAATCAAACAACCCTGTTGAAAAAATGGCCAGAATAACTGAATAGACATTTATCCAAAGAGGAAATGCAGATGGCCAACAGGCGCATGTAAAGGTACTCAACATCACTAGTTAGAAATGCCAAAGAACTTCATAACTGTCAGAATGGCTACCATCAAAAAGAACACAAACAACAAATGCCAGCAAAGCTATGGAGAAAAGGGAAGCCCGTACACTGTTGGTGGGAATGTCACTGGTGCAGCCACTGTGGAACACACTACGGAAGGTTCTCAGAAAACTAAAAACAGAACTACCATAGGACCCAGCATTTCACTCCTGGTGTATATATCCCCCCAAAATCCAGTAATCTGAAAGGACATATGCACCCCAAAGTTCATAGCAGCTTTATTTACAATAGCCCGGATATGGAAGCAACTTAAGTGTCCATCAACAGATGAATGGAGAAAGATGTGAGATAGATATATATATATATATACAAACATATATATAGCTTCCCTCATAGCTCAGTCAGTAAAGAATCTGCCTGCAGTGCAGGAGACTTGGGTTCGATTCCTGGGTTGGGAAGATCCCCTGGAGAAGGAAATGGCCACCCACTCCAGTATTCTTCCTGGAGAATCCCATAGATAGAGGAGCCTGACAGGCTCCTTGCATCCATGGGGTCGCAAGAGTCAGACACAACTTAAGAGACTAAACCACCAAACCATATATATACAATGGGATACTACTCAGCGATACAAAAAAAACCATGAAATTTTGCTATTTGCAGCAACATGGATGGACCTTGAGGGCCTTATACTAAGTGAAATAAGTCAGACAGAGAAACACAAGTACTGTACAATATCCCTTTAACGTGGAATCTACAAAACACGACAAACCAGTGAATATAACAAAAAGAAGCCATCTCACAGATACAGAGAGCTTACCAGCTGTTACCAGTGAGAAGCAGGAAACAGGAAGGGACAGTTAGGGGTACGAACAATTGGTATAAAATAAGTGACAAGAATATATTGTATAGCACAAGAAACACAGCCAATGTTTTATAATTATAAATGGAGTACAACTTTTAAAAATTGTGAATCACTACATTGTACACCTGTAACTTATATAGTATTATACAGCAACTATACTTCAATAAAAATAGCAATAATACTACATTTAGTCATTTATCTTATGACTGTATAGAAAGATTAAGTATAGTTATCTTTGTATAATTTATAGTAATAACAACAACAAAGATATAATCCAACTAGAGACAGTCAGTCATAAATATGGCATATCCAAATACTGGAATACTATGCAGCCCTTAGAAATGAGTCTACAAAACTACATTTGCTGACCTGGGACTGTGTTAACAGTACATAATTAAGTGAAAAAGTTAGTTTAAAAATAACAAGCATAGGCATTCCCTGGCAGTCCAGTGGTTAGGACTCCTTGCTTTCACTGCCAAGGGCATAGGTTCAATCCCTGGTCAGACTAATCCCACAAGCCATGTGGTATGACCAAAAAAATACATAATTAAAAAAAATAGTAAGCATGTTTCTACTTTTTTAAAACATACATATTACACACAGAAATAAGTCTGAAAGAACAATTATCAAAATAATATTAGTTATATATGGAAACTGAGATTATGAATTACCACAATGCATGCATGTGATGTATAACTCTGTATGTATAGATACAAAGATACATATATATGATTTTCACAATTTTCCAATGGAAAAAAATTGGCCATGGTTTACATTTCTCTCTCAAAAAACAACTACCAATTTTTAGAAATTGAATCCTTATAGCCAGTTAAAAATGATAAGAAATAAAATATACATCAAAGTCAAAAGTTTAAGATATTTAATAAAGGTACAGCTAATAAAACAAAATTTACCTAACAGTTTTGCCTAACTATATACTGAACCACACATAAATAATGGTTACCTACACCTTTTTACAAAGATATGCTACCTCAGTCGATTATTTCGCCTCATCTGCATTTTCCCTAGGTCTTTTGAGAATGTTCAGAAGCTACCTCGGGTGCCTTTCTATAATAAAAATACCACTGTGTTCCACTCAGCTTGTTAAGAAATCAAAGAAAGAAATTAAGTTAGTTTGGCATGATTTGTTTTTGATGAACCCATGTTGCCTCCTAATTATCACATTATTTTCCTCCAGATGTTTGCAAATTGAGTGAGCACAGACATTCTCTCTGTTGACATGCACCATAAAAGCCCTGGACAATAGACTATGTTTGAAAGCTTTCGAGTTATTGAGTTTGCTAGCAGTTAAAATGGAGCTTCTCTGGCTGAAGAAACAAGTGTGCACATACTTTAAGACATGACTATAATTATTAAAATTGGCTATGTAAAAGGAATGAGCTAATGATGAAACATCCTCTGAAACCTATACTCGAAGGAAAACCCAGGATCTGCTCTTAACCACTTTAAATGAACAGAAGGTGGTACTGGTATGAAAACACAAACATACAAGTAAATAAAAGCAGACACTTACCTATACAGCTACAGGTAAAAACACTCATATATCTGTAATTTGGCAACACACAGATCATCTTTAATATGCTTTATTCAGTTTTTGCAGTTTCATTGCAGCATACAGTCCCCTGATGCATAATGAAGACCTAACTTCGGGCAAGGTAAACAAGGTAATAAAGCTGCAGTTTTCCCAATACTTTTATCTATTATCAGCAATAGCAATGAGTGGACAAAACACTTGCCAAGACTACTGACCTCCATGTCTCTTTATCTACAAAGCAAGGTTAATGATGCCCGACTGGAAAAGGGGTTTGATGAATGAATGAGACATACTGTGAAGAAAAAATATTAACAAAGTAAGTGTGTGCTGAGTCACTTCAGTCGTGTCTGACTCTTTGAGACCCCATGGACTATAGCCCACCAGGCTCCTCTGTCCATGGGGTTCTCCAGGCAAAAACGCTGGAGTGGGTTGCCATGCCCTTCTCCAGGGGATCTTCCCAACCCTGGGATCAAACCTGCATCTCTCAAGTCTCCTGCATTAGCAGGCAGGCTCTTTACCACTAGCACTACCTGGGAAGCCCTAAAAAGTAAGTAGTAATCTAACACATATTTTAAAAAGACATAAACATATAATATTTTAAATATTCCTTTTGAACTGTAACAGAAGTGGAAGGAAGAGCTACTGTGAGGCTGGGAAGTTGATTAGGTTGTTTTATAATCTAAGAAACACAAATGCCTATTAATTTACTCTTGGCAAAATTGCCCAAATCAATACTTTATGGATTTAATGTGATAGCACTGGAAAGCTTATGAAATTAGAAGGCAAGGAAAGTTTCTCTTTAGTGCTCCTGTAACTCCTTAATCTATCTCCTTACAACTATTTTTGAGAGAATGACCGAGAAGTCAGGATTCACCAAAAAAAAACTCCTTTATTACAGCCAAATGCTCTGAACTGGTTGATTATATAACTATAAATATTCAAAAGGTAAAAAGAGAAAGAAGAGAGAACAAACTGGAGAAAAGGAGGAGGGAGGTAAGAAACAGAAGGAAAGGGAATGAAAGAAAATAAAGACTAGAAACCCAAACAATGAGCATGCCTATAAAATAAACTCCACATTCTTGCTTACCTTTATCACACCCTGCATTCCCAGGAAGTCATTCTTGATATTCGTTATTATCTTGAAAATTTCAAGAAATTTTCAATTTTGAAATGTTTGTCAGTACGTCTGACTTATATGGCTAGTTTCTTGCAGAGTTACATGTGTGCTGGGAACTTCCTGTCACCACAAGATAACTTTCCACACTACCGTAGACTTTGTAGTACTAGGTCAAACAACAAAGCTCTGCTGAGAAGCAGACGCAGAGGGGTTGGTTAACTGCACCTACTAGCTCCCATCATCACTTTGCCATGAATTTGACTTTTATTAAAAGATTTTTTTTAATGCGAACCATTTTTAAAATCGTTATTGAATTTGTTACAATGTTGTTTGTGTTTCACGTTTTGGTTTTTCGGCTTCGAGGCATGGGGGATCTTAGCTCCTCGACCAGGTATCTAATCGGCACCTTCTGCATTGGAAAGTGAAGTCATAACCACTGGTCCATAAGGGAAGTCCCACTTGAATTTGATTTAAATTCAACAAAATGTATAAATTTCAACATACTAAGTGACCACTTGGAATACTGAAAACATATTTGTACAATGTGCCACAAGGATTCACAGCACAAAACATATTCTTAATTTTACTTTCCCCTTTATAGCATCTTCTTCACAAATTCCCTCCAAGCATGTATGATTCTCACACTGAATCCTGGTGACTCAGAACCCTCTACTGCAGTTCCTTCAACTAACTCCTACTTATAGTGTTTCACCACGCACATCATGCTGTCATCTTTCCTCTGTCAAGATTCTTGTTTTGTGCCTATTTCTTTGGAGGTTTGATCTCTGGCAGGTAATCTATGTAGAAAGATTGTTCCTCCCATCTAACACATTTATATTTTAACATGCTTTCTGAAGACACAGTGATTTAACCCAAAGTAATATGTGGGGAACCATAAGCCCTTAGGTTGGCTGGTAAAGAGAGATTTAGGGGAAGATGACCTCGTGTGCATCTGTACCTCATGCTGTGCTGTGCTGTGCTTAGTTGCTCATGTGTCCGACTCTGTGTGACCCTATGGACCGTAGCCCGCCAGGCTCCTCTGTCCATGGGGATTCTCCAGGCAAGAATACTGGAGTGGGCTGCCATGACCTCCTCCAGAGGATCTTCCCAACCCAGGGATTAAACCCAGGTCTCCCGCATTGCTGGTGGATTCTTTACCATCTGAGCCACCAAGGAAGCCCAAGAACACTGGAATGGGTAGCCTGTCCCTTCTCCAGGGGATCTTCCTGGCCCAGGAATTGAACCAGGGTCTCCTTCATTGCAGGAGGATTCTTTACCAGCTGAGCTACCAGGAAAGCCCATGTGGACCTCATGGAACCCATCAAATCATATCATATAGATAGCTGACTAGCCTTCAACTAAAAGCTATAAGCTACCACATCTGTAATCCTAACAAGTCAAAGGGTGATATAATCATGGGAATGAAGATTTGGAAATAGACACTAATGAATTAAAAACAAAAGGGGAGGGAATTGCCTGGCAGTTCAATTGTTAGTACTCCCTGCTTTCACTGCCGAGGGTGCCAAGGGCATGAGTTCAATCCTGGGACAGGGAACTAAGATCCCACAAGCTGCTTGGCATGGCCAAAACAAACAAACAACAACAAAATGGGGAGAATGTTTATAGGTGTATAAAATGGCATTGAATGTAAATTCCTGTCTAGTTCAACCTCCATTTTGTACCATGGAGAGTGCTTGAGTTACACACAGCTGTATATGTCAAACTATGCTCTGGTTCACTTCCCTGGTGGCTCAGACAGTAAAGAGTCTGCCTACAATGCGGGAGACCCAAGTTCAATCCCTGGGTTGGGAAGATCTCCTGGAGAAGGCAATGGCAACCCACTCCAGTATGCTTGCCTGGAAAATCCCATGGACAGAGGAACCTGGTAAGGCTATAGTCCATGGGGTTGCAAAGAGTCGGACACAACTGAGCAACTTCACTTTCACTTTTCACTTTCATGCTCTGGTTCACAGATAAGCAGTAAGTTCTTTTTGGAAAGTTTGAAGAGAAATGCTTGCCACCTCCTTTGATTGGCATTATCTCTCTTAATACTCATAGACAAATGTGAATTTATAATAAAACTGTCTCAAAAAGGCTCTAAAGTATGGTTATTTTGGTTAGCAACATTAAAACAAAATGTTAAGATTTCATCAAAATGATCACTCTAGCAATGAAATAAATCAAAATTAAACTTCAAAATTCAGCATGTCCAACAGCAGCACTTCTAAATCAAACAAGTACATTTTAATACTGTAACACCTTCACCAAGGGATTTCAAAGTCTTAATGCCAAATAATCATCCTTATTTACTTGAACTGCAAAAATGTTTTTCCTTTGCCTAGCATAAAGTAAAAGATAAAGATAGTTCTCCCTTAGAACTGCAGAATCAGAAAACGACTTTCTCTGTTATGATGCATTAGTAGAAAAAACTAGATCTGAGAGCTTGGTAGAAATTGTATCATGTTGAGCTCATTCTTTGTTCACATAAAATTATGAGATCACTAAAACCCAGGTACACATGGAGGATTACACAGGTGATAAGGATTTTCCTTTGTAAAAATATTAGTTCAAAGATAACTGTCCAGAAATTGTCATCAATAAGAATGCACTGTGGACCATGAAACATCTTTGCCCTTAAGCTCTTCTGAGAGTATCTCAAAGTACTGCACCATCACGATCCCAATTTTTCCCCCCAGAAGATCTGTTTTCATGACACCAGTTTCTTGTTATTTGAGTCAAAATCGTGAATTAGCGAAGGCTTGCATTTTCTTCCTTTTTCCTCCCACTGACAAACTTTCAGACTGTTTCCTAATTGTCATACTCTCCATCTACAAAGACAAGAGTCGAAAACTCTTATTGATCATTCCTGCCCCAGTTTTAGAGTAAATGAAGAATCATCAAAATGGATGTTTTGGTTTTTTTGAGTTGCTTATATATTGAGGTTCTAAACTTTTCATAGCTTAGCTAGCATGGACACCAACTGTATCTAGAAAAATTACAAAGCCTGAGATATATCTTTGGACTGATATATGATTAAATTATATATGTAACTATTTGTGAATATAAATAATTGGATATAAAATTAATAAAAAGGATATATATATATATATATATATATATATATATTTCCCCCCCCACCTCTGGCTCTCATTTTAATGCTGTATCTCCTATACAAGTGATTTTTAAATGTGATCCAAAATTCCCCCAGGGTAACTGTCAATTGTAAAATACAATTCATTTGATTTATATATAAATTACTAAAATTATTTGCAATCATTTGCCACTCATATCACATCAAAACCAGGTTTTTATTTGGGATTCATTTTATCTGAAGTTTGTGGTAGTTTTTTGGAGTTTTGTCAACAGCAATCTGTAATGCATGAAAAACTCCCATGTTTTCAAAGTGACATACCAACCCCCCAAACATTTTAAAGGCACAGAAAAGGTTTTTTCACTTGAATAACATACTCCAAGTTCTGTAGTTTAATTCCACCTCTCTCTCACCATCTCTTGCCCCTTCCAAACCACTACCCTCATTCCTATTCCTCTGATGTAAATCTCACCACATTTTTGAGAGTTTGTCCTGATGACCAGCACATTGACTTCTGAGCCTCCCATTTACCCCTGAGAAGAACTGATCACCTCCTCCTCACTAGCTAAGCAGTTAATCTATCCTGGTTAACAATTTAAGTAAGATATCTGTGTTTGTTTCCTCGGGCTGCTATAACAAAGTACCATAAAATGGGTGGCTTTAAAAATAAGAATTTACTCCCTCACCATTATGGAAGGTAGAAATCCAACATCAATGTATTGGCAGGGCCATACTCCCTTGGCGACTCATGGTAGAATCCTCCTTACCTCTTCCTAGCATGTGGTGGTCAGTGCCAATCCTTGACTCTGGTTTGCATCTGTATCACTCCAGCCTCTGCTTCTCTCACCACATGGCATTCTCCCTGTGTTTCTTCTCTGATAAGTACACTAGTCATATTGGATTAAGGGTTCACCCTACTCTAGTATGACTCCATCTCAACTTTTTTCTGCAAAGATCCTAGTTCTAAATAAGGTCACATCACAAGTATCAGGGGTTAAGACTTCAACATATGTTTTGGGGACCATGATTCCATCCACCATAGTATCTTAAAAAGGCACACTCAACCATAACAAAACAAAGTTCTCTAGTAAAATATTTCCTAAGTAGAGTGTCAAAACCACTGCAACTAAATATATGGAATATCCAAAGTATTTCCTGGAGGATTTAATGGTGAGCTTTTAAAAAGAAGGACCAAGGTTATTTCTAGAGCTAAACTGAGTTCTTGTCCTCCTAGTCAGTTCTCCTAAGTTGCAGAAATCTATTGCCTTAATAACCAAGGGCAAAACGTAGTATGTAGTAATTACACTGATAACATGATCAACTAATGAAGTTCATTAGTCTCGTTGATGAAAACAGGACTTTATTGACTTTTTTATTTGTCACTGGTAAATGAGTACTGTAAAGAGAGATACCATCCAGGCAAAGTATGAAGCAAAATGCATTCTTTCAGCATCTCATTAGTCTTAATTAAATTGTGCCTTTAACTCATTTAAGCTAAAATTATTCAGAGCATGTAAAATTTAAACACCTATTTAAGCAATAATACATACAAGTATTGTATGCATTACAGACAGGCCAATAATTTTTACTAAATTAAAAATGACCCAATGTGATTTCACACTACTTGGGTTCAAATTTCTTTGAAGTAATTTTACAAATATTTACTATATCCTTAAATTTCTTGGTCCCAGAACAAATCAGAATTTAAATCCCAAGGAAAATTGTTCAGCAAAACTTTTCTTTGGATTGTCAAAATAACTTAAAATAGATTATATCCAAATAAGACAAGAAAATACTCAGTTATTAAAATTAGCATTATACTCAAAACAGAAAAATATTGAAGGAAAAGAAAGCAGGTCTTCTTCAATATTCCAAGGACCTGCATGTTCTTCTCATGTAATCACAGCTGCCTACCAATTCTATGACTGCATCAGGTTTTCAGCTATTGCCACCAGTATTTTCTTGATTTACACATACTGTTCCATGTATTTGATTTCGGTATTGACCATCTGGTGGTGTCCATTTGTAGAGCTGTCTCTTGGGTTGTTGAAAAAGCATGTTGGCTATGAGTTGCATGTTAACTTGAGCAAACTCTGTTAGCCTTTACCCTGCTTCATTTTGTACTCCAAGACCAAACTTGCTTATTATTCTCAGTGTCTCTTGACTTCCTACTTTTGCATTCCAATCCCCTATGAAGAAAAGGACATCTTCCTTGGGTGTTACTTCTAGAAGGTCTTGTAGGTCTTCATAGGACCTGTCAGCTTCAGCTTCTTCAACATCAGGGGGTTGGGTCATAGACTTGGATTTCTGTGATGCTAATGGTTTGCCTTGGAAACGAACAGAGATCATTCTGTCATTTTTGAGAATGCACCCAATGACTGTGTTTCAGAGTCTTTTGTTGACTATGATGGCTACTCCATTTCTTGGAAGGGATTCTTGCCCACAGCAGTAGATATAATGGTCCTCTGAGTTAAATTCACCCATTCCCATCCATTTTAGTTCATGGATTTCTAACATGTCCATGTTCCCTCTTGCTGTCTCCTGCTTAAGCACGTCCAAGTTACCTTGATTCATGGACCTAACATTCCAGGTTTGTATGCAATATTGTTCTTTTCAATATCAGACTTTATTTTCACCATCAGACCCATCCACAGCTGATCATCATTTCTGCTTTGGGCCAGCCACTTCATTCTTTCTGGAGCTATTAGTAATTGCCCTACACTCTTCCCCAGAAGCATGTTGAACACTTTCAAACCTGGGGGGCTCATCTTCCAGTATTATGTAATTTTGTCTTTTCATATTGTTCATGAGGTTCTCGTGGCAAGAATAATGTAGTGGGCTGCCATTTCCCCCTTCAGAGGACCAGGTCTTCTCAGAACTCTTCACTATGACCCATCATCTTTGGCGGCCCTGCATGGCATGGTTCATAACTTCATTGAGTTGTGCAGGCCCCTTTGCCACAACCCAGGAGATAACTCTACATGTGGACATCACCATATGATCAATACTGAAATCAGATTGATTATATTCTTTGCAGCTGAAGACAGAGAAGCTCTATACAGTCAGCAAAAACAAGAACAGGATCAGACTATGGCTCAGATCATGGACTCCTTATTGCAAAATTCAGACTTAAACTGGAGAAAGTAGGTAAAACCAATAGACCATTCAGGTATGACATAAATCAAATCCCTTATGATTACACAGTGGAGGTGATGAATAGATTCAAGGGGTTAGATCTCTTAGAGTGCCTGAAGACCTATGGACAGAGGTTCACAAAACCGTACAGGAGGCAGTGATCAGAACCATTCCAAAGAAAAAGAAATGAAGGAAAAAGAAGGCAAAGTGATTGTCTGAGGAGGCTTTACAAATACCTGAGAAAAGCAGAGAAGTGAAAGGCAATGGAGAAAGGGAAAGATATACCTAACTGAAGGCAGAGTTCCAGAGAATAGCAAGGAGAGATAAGAAAACCTTCTGAAGTGAAAAATGCAAAGAAATCGAGGGAAACAATAGAATGGCAAAGGCTAGAGATCTCTTCAGAGAATTGGAGATACCAAGGGAATATTTCATGTAAGGATGGGCACGATAAGGAACAGAAACATCAGAGACCCAATAGAAGCAAAAGAGATTAAGAAGAGGTGGCAAGAATACACAGAAGAACTATACAAAAAAAAAAAAAAGGTCTTAATGACTCAGATAACTTGCTATGGTGGCTATGGTGTGGTCACTCACCTAGAGCTGGACATCCTGGAGTGTGAAGTCAAGTGGGTTTCAGGAAGCATCACTATGAACAAAGCTAGTGGAGGTGACTGAATTCCAGCTGAGCTATTTCACATCCTTAAAAGTGATGCCGTTAAAGTGCTGCACTCAATATGTCAGCAAATTTGGGAAACTCAGCAGTGGCCACAGGACTGCAGAAGGTCAGTTTTCATTCCAATTCCAAAGAAGGGCAATGTCAAAGAATGTTCAAACGACCATACAGTTGTAATCATTTCACATGCTGGCAAGGTTATGCTCAAAATCCTTCAAGCTAGGCTTCAGCAATACATGAACTGAGAACTTCCAGATGTATAAGCTAGATTTAGAAAGGCAGAGGAATCAGAGGTCAAATTGCCAACCTCAGATGGATCGTGGAGAAAGCAAGGGAGTTCCAGAAAAACATTTACATCTGCTTCCCTGATAATGCTAAAGCTTTTGACTGTATGGATCGCAAAAAACTGGAAAATCTTAAAGAGATGGGAAAGCTGTCTCCTGGGAAACAGGAATATAGGTTAATAAGCAACAGTTAGAATCGGACATGGAACAGAAGGCTGGTTCAAAATTGGGAAAGGAGTACGTCAAGGCTGTATATTGTCACTCTGCTTATTTAACTTATATGCAGAGTACATCATGCAAAATGCCAGGCTGGATGAATCACAAGCTGGAATCAACATTGCCAGGAAAAACATCAACAATGTCAGATATACAGATGATACCACTCTAACGGCAGAAAACGAAAAGGAACTAAAGAATCCCTTGGTGAGGGTGAAACAGGAGAGTGAGAAAGCTGGCTTGAAACTCAACATTAAAAAAAAAAAAAAAAAAAGGCAAGATCGTGGCATTCATTCCCATCACTTCATGGCAAATAGATGGGGATAATGTAGAAACAGATTTTATTTTCTTGGGCTCCAAAATCACTGTGGATATCAACTACAGCCACAAAATAAAAGACGCATGTTTCTCAGAAGAAAAGCTAGGAAAAACCTAGACAGCATATTAAAAAGCAGAGATATCACTTTGCAACAAAGGTCTGTATCATCAAAGCTATGATTTTTGCAGTAGTCATATACAGATGTGAGAGTTGGACCATAAAGAAGTGTGAAAGTGGAAGTTCCATTCTTCCTGAGTGTGGAAGAATTGATGCTTTTGAACTGTGGTGCTGGAGAAGTCTCTTGAGAGTGCCTTGGACTGCAAGGACATCAAACCAGTTGATCCTAAAGGAAATCAACCCTGAACATAAATTGGAAAGACTGAAGCTGAAGTTAAAGTTCCAACACTTTGGCCGCCTGATGTGAAGAGCCACTCATTGGAAAAGACCCTGATGCTGGGAAAGATTGAAGGCAAAAGGAGAAGGGGGCAGCAGAGGATGGGATGGTTAAATAGCATCACGGACTCAATGGACATGAATTTGAGCAGATTCTGGGAGATAATGGAGGACAGAGGAGCCTGGTGTGCTGCAGTCCATGAGGTCACAAAGAACCAGACATGACATAGTGACTGAACAACAACAAATTCTATATATATTTTCACTAATCAAACAGGATATATACTTAGATTTGACCTAAGGATTCTGTGTAAATATTTTAAATTTATGATAGAAAAGAGCCAATTCATTTAACAAGCTTTGAAAACAGCAAAGTATGAGAGGGCAGCAGTCCTGTATCTTTGCCTATTAACAAAAAGAGGGTCAAAAACTATGCCTTAGCTTCCAATGCCCGGCAGGGATTTTATTTTGTACTTGTCCCAGACTGTTTTCTTGATCCCCATTATGTTGTTAGCTCAGCAGAGGAAAGAGACAGTTTAAAAAATGTCACAGTGGGAAGTGTTTTAATATTGAGTGGTAAATCCCCAGAGGCAAATGCAAAATATATCCACATTGTTAACAGTGCCTTTGGAGCAGGGACAAGATTGTTAAAATAAGTGACTCGGGTTTCTTTCCTTTCCTTGAAGTTGTTTAGGCTTTGAGGTTGCTTGGGGGTGGGGAAAAGGAAAAGTGTTTTCCATAAAGTGTAATTATGTTTGTACTATTAGATATTTTATAATGTATCTCAAAATACAAAAATATTTCTTCTCACATTCTATCCATGCTTCCTAAAATTAATAAAGTGAAATAGACATAGAATGAACAGTGATTTTAAACTGAGTACTGAGCACCTCGAAAGGTAAGCTTGTCTCTAGCATTGTAGATCATTGTAGGTGATTGCCACCCTGGCCCCACAAGCAGTCACCAAGAACTGGTTTTACATATTTAGCACAGGAAGAATTATAAATATTCAAAGATGATCTAATAAATGTTCTTGATTGGCAGAATCTATCTTTCAAGGAAAAAACATGGCTTCATTTTACACATGGTACTGAAGAAAATGACATAGGCATCTCCAACTACAGTCTCTGGAAATGAAAATCAAGAATAGGTACCTTAACAGAGCTGGAAATAAAACAATTAAGATCTTCTGGAACTTCCACACATTCCTTTCTGAGCCTTTGGTGTGCTTTCTTGCTAATCTCATTTGCTTGTTATTGTCCTCTCTCTAAAAGATTTAACTTATTCTATTCACAAAAGTGCTTAGGTTTCCGGTATCCATTGCAGCTCTTTTGTGGGCAAAATTGGTATTTTGATCTCTGACGCTGAACATCTGCAAACTAAATTTATATGCACGGTAATGACACACAATCATAAAGGATGTGAAATAATCTGTCTGTGTTACAGCAGATGTCAATTTTTGTTGCTTGTTATTACTAAAAGGGGAAATGGAGTTCCTCTCTGTGACAAGTAATGTTGCTTCTAATTCCTAGCAATAAATGTACCTAGAATATGTGCCGAAGTGGCACTCAGCCTGAATATCCATCACCATTTTGATTGTTTGAAATGCATCTGGTCCCTTTGAGTATATTTACCGTGATTACCCAGTTCAAGCCTTTTCACACTATTGTATGTGTCATCAAATGACAGTAATGAAAATAACTGCAACCATTATTATAGGTTTTAGGACTTTGCCATCTGTTGAGTATTAGCCTTTGCCATTCCCCAACTGGCATTCCAGGGAGCCAAAATTACACAGAAGCCACTCCACAAAACTGTGTTTTTACATCACCTTTCATTTTGCACACACCAAAGATGATGCATTCCTTAAACAGTTCTAATAGAATCTAGTAATTAAAAATGAACGTGCATAAGCTCACTTGATGTGGTTTCAAACCTTATAGTACAAGTTATAAAGCCCTAAAATTAAACATGGCATATGCCACGCAGTTTCAAGAATTAGCAGTGGTGTTTAATATTGTGATATTTAAGCATCAATCTAAAATGACACCAAAGAAAGGACAGGTATGTTATTATCTCCATATAATTTATACTATTTGGAAGAAACCTATATATCTTTTTTATGTAATAAGTAAGTAAGGTTAGGCTTATGTTAGGCTACGGGCTTATAATCTGTCAGAATATCAGTGCTTTGACCAGCCACAAATTTGTTAAGAATGTGATTTGTATTCACAAATTATACTATAACTTATATAATATATTATATATAATATACCAAAAACTTATATTTGATTATGCTATTGTCAGCAGTAATCTGCCACCATACTAGAACCTGATTGTAACACCTTCTTTGAAAAAACACTCAACAAAAATTCCAATCAAAAATATGATGATAAAATATTAGAAATTTCAAAATGCAAAGGAAAACATAAAAGCTTAAAGCTCAAACTTTGTCTGCAAGTTGTATTTTGCAATATTGTTGGTTTCAAAGTCCCTTTTGCACAATTTTAGTCAGACAAGAATGAGAAAAGCAGACTGCTTCCCTGGTGGCTCAGTGGTAAAGAATCCCTCTGCCAAGTTCTATCCCTGGGTCAGGAAGATCCCCTGAGAAGGGAATGACAACCCACGCCAGTATTCTTGCCTGGGAAATCCCATGGACAGAGAAGCCTGGAGGGCTACAGTCCAAAGGGTCGAAAAGAGTCAGACGGAACTGAGTGACTAAACAGCAATAACAACATGGAAAAAAAAAGGCAATCTCATAGTAAGAAAGCAAGAACAGTGCAACTAAAGAAAACCAAAGAAAAAATGCAGATGAAAATTTTTCTAATTGCAATTTCTTATACTCCATTTGTACCCCTTTGAGAGTTCACTGCAGTTTGAGAATATTGTAACACTCAAGAAATACTTGTAGAAGATAACTAGAAATTAAAGGACCAGGCTACATTAGAAATGGTTGTAGAGAATGTTGAATCAATAAACGTTTTGTTAAAGGAACATGGTGTTATATCAGAACTGAATATACAAACCACTCCTTCTTACATGAAATGCAGAATTTATTAAATAGCACATGATCCTGACCCAGAAAATGCCACGAACACTGAAGGCAGATTTGCTAGCTCAGTCTTTAGGAGAAGGATACATCCATTCACAGAATTTTTGTCTCAGTTACATGCATTTTTGTTAACTGTTGTTTTGTTGGTAAGTTGTGTCCGACTCTTTTGCAACCTCATGGACTATAGCCCTCCAGGCCCCTCTGTCCATGGGATTTCCCAGGCAAGAATAGAGGAGTGGGTTGCCATTTCCTTCTCCAAGGGATCTTCCCGACTAAGGAATCAAACCTGCATCTCCTGTGTCTCATTCATTGGCAGGTGGATTCTTTACCACTGAGCTATCTGGGAAGCCCACTTTTGCTAATACAATATAGCTAACACTCTATCATCACTGCATTTGTCCCATGAGAAAACAACAATTTGGGGCATTCATTTTAAAGAATGCAAAATAATAGATTTCAAAAAATTTTTATTTTTCAGATAGATCTGAAGACTAACTTTTCTAGTTAGTTTGCCAGAAAATTAAAAAAAAAAAAAAAGGATGACTAAGGAAAAAAAAATATAACCATATGTGATTTTTATTTAATTAAAAGAAATACCCAACAAATAAAGGAAGAGAGAATGAAGAGACCACATGGTGTGAAATAAAAGAAAATGTACTATTTCTTATTAGGATCTTAGAAAGAGTAAGAAGAATATGTACCTTTCAAGGTCACTTAGAGAACAACCAAAAAAGGTAAAGTCATTTTCTATCCAAAAGTAAACTTGGAAAGATAATTCTAGCCATAATAGGTAAGTCTGAAAAATTACCATGAATTGTGGAAGAGCTAAGCAAATGACAAAAATGACCAATAAAACTCAAAATAACGAAGGCAGACTTGAGTGGTCTTCTTATATAAATGGGGAGTACTTTGCCTGGAATGTAGCTGATAACACAATTATTGATCCAGTTTTAATGATGATGTGGCCAGCTGAACAAAAAAACAAAAATAGTAGCAGCAATAATGAGTCAAAAGTTTATGAGAGCTATTGAGGTCCTGTAGAACTGTATTACCCACTACTGCCTGGAATAATATTTACTGTCTTATCTGTTCAAAATGCTTTATACTCCTGAGTAAGTTTCAAAGTAATGAGCTTATTTCCTTTGAAAATCTTCCAAAAAATCTGAACAAGTCATAGATCTTTGGTGTTTGACCCATGCCTTCTCCTTATTTGTGGTCAATAAGAAATAATGTAATCCAGCCAATATCTCTTAGGCATTACCAAGTTTTAGGCACTATGCTAGAAGCTTGCAAATCAACACAGAATAAATGGTACTCAAATATTGTTGAGTCTGAACTATTTACATGCCCAATAAACAGGGACATGGTGCTGAAGTTATAAAGGTGGCCCTATCTTTATTTGGATTATAGGAGAGTGGAAAAAACTGATATTAAACAAGCCATCACAACAAAGTGTGAGGATGATAATTCCTTTCCTCCAGACTCAAAATCTAGTGAGGAAAGCAGGCATGCAAACTTAGAGCTAAGGTAAGGGTGACTGAGAGAGATGCTTAATAGAGAGAAATGAGCGGTGAAACAGAGTGAAGCAAGGCATTAATTCTAACTGAGGACATTCTGAGGGAAGGAGGATTTGAACAGGCTTAGCAAGAAGGATAATGATGGGGGAAGGACATTTGAAACAATGGGACCAAGCACATAAGGGCGCACCTTTTAAAATGACACAGACCAGAGGAAGGATCAGGGGATTGAGGGGAGACGGTCAGAAAGCCATGAGGAGTCTTAAAAGCCAAGCCAAGAAACCTGAGTCTATGCTATAGGCACGGGAAGGCAGGTAATGCTTTTTGAGTTCAGCAATAATGTGATCAGACCTCTGGTTCAGAAAGAAATTTTTGGAAAGCTTTTATGAACCATTTTAAATACAGAGAGAAATGACTAAAAGAACACATACTAAAATAGTCACAAAAGTGATATTTTTGAATGACTACAGGTAATTATACCCATTTGCTTATTGATAATCAAAGTGAATGTTGCTGGTATCTTTTAAAGCAAGCAGCAAACTTTTTCTGATATACTATATCCATCAATATAAATACACTATTTATTATTACTATTACCTAAATGTAAGAGGTTGAAGGCAAAAAAAAAAAAAAAACCACCAAAGCCATATTTAACTTTCAGTATTTAACTTGCAGTATTGATTAAGCCAAAATGCAGCCATTGGTCTTTGGTCAGGACTTTTATTGAAATTGATTTAAAGCCATATATTTCCAGCAGCCAGCAAATGATGGCATTTCCCCGAATATCCTGCAGTCTGGTCCTAGAATAGCACGGTGACTCCTTGAGTTACAGGAAGAAGAACCAGTTGGATTACAAATCTAGGAAGGGAAGGAGTTTCTCATCACAAAACAGGAAGGCATCAGATAAGCACAAGGGCACTCTGTCTTCATCATGGTTCTAGCGAATCAAGTCCTGACATAATATATTCCAGGGTGACTAGATGTTCCTTCCCAGGGCTCAGTCCCCATTTCAATAAAAGGTGATCTGGATACAACATTGGTGAGGACAAGGATCAGCATCACTTACCTCTCCTGGTACATTACTTGCTCTCTGACGGGGGCAGGGGGAAACAGTAAAGGGAATTCTGAGAGACGTCGTCCTGAAGAATGGGTGTCACACACTGAGAATGTTGGTAACTTCAGGGTCACTGGATATACCACCTTGGTGGCATTATTTTAGTTCTTTTCCATTAATGTATTAAGTGATTTTGAAAAAAAAAAATTATTCTTGTTATATCATCTTCTTAGTCTGGTTCCTCTATGACCTAACCCCATGGTAGATTAAAATTTATATACTAGAAAAGAAGTTTGATTATTTTTTAAAGTTAGATTAAAAAAAAAAGAAACACCCAAAGAAGAGGAATGATGGTAACAATATATAATCTTCAGGAAAGAAAAGAATGATCACCATATGGAAAAAAAATACATGGACTGTAGCCCACCATGTTCCTGTGTCCATGGAATTCTCCAGGCAAGAATACTGGAATGGGTAGCCATTCCTTTCTCCAGGGGGTCTTCCCAACCCGGGGATCCAACCCAAGTCTCCTGCACTGCAGGTAGATTCTTTATTTTATATATATATATATACTATATTTACTATATATATATACACACACATACATATATATATATACATATATATATATCCTTTCCATTGACAAGTGGAATATTTGCATTTGTATGGAGTTTCCTGAAGAGACTAAAGCAGTCTATTTATATTATGTGATAACATTTAAATATTCTTTTCTAACCAAAGGTCAAATATAACTCATAAATCATGAGTGGAGAGAAGAATCACTGAAGGCAACCAGCTTAAAGTTAACTTAGGTCTGATTGGCCAGGCCACATAACCTGCACATCTGTCTGATCAACCCACCCACCCTGGGGACAGATTCTATAAGCTCCTGCAGGTCGACAAGCCAGGCTGGGTCAGAACAGTGGACCTCCCACCTGTCAAACGAATGGCAGAGAAATACAATCTGAAGCCCAGGAACCAGGTCTAAATAGATAGAAAGCCAGTACCACAAGAAACCAACTAGATCAAGCACTGAGTGAACTGACGCATAAAGAGGAAATAAAATGAGCCTTGCAAAATCCTCTGAGCTGGTTTCCAAATGAGCTTTTTACATGGTTTCTCTCCATCCTTGGCATGGGTTTACCAGTATCCATTAAAAGAGTTGACCCAGGAAAAAAATTCCAGGCAGAGGCCCCTGATCAAACATGTACCAGTATACTGTAATTAGTCTTTCTCTTAGTAATTATTGAATGAATCCAACTTTTGAGGACCACATAAATACACGTTTTTCTTAGCAAGGGAAATGTGCATGTTAGACGTAGCTTCTACCATGCCACTTTCTTCCTTTCAACTAATATTTCTCTCAAATAGTTCTGGTTCCCCAATCCTTTGTTCTTTTGTTTCATAAGCTCTTTCTTCAGAATGAATCTATTCTAGTATTTGCTTCATTATTATGACTAAAAGATACATAAATAAGCATTAAAGATGGAAATTCTATTTACTAATAAATTAACATGGCCCAGTGGGTAAAGAATCTGCCTGCAATGCAGGAGCCGCAGGAGACACGGATTCAATCCCCGGGTCAGAAAGACCCCCTGGAGAAGGAATTAGCAACCCACTCCAGTATTCTTGCCTGAAAAATCCCATGGACAGAGGATCCTGCTGGGCTGTAGTCCAAAGGGTGGCAAGAGTCAGACACGACTGAGTGACTAAGCACATACATACCTAACATCAACAACACTTCTCCCCCACAAAAAATATCCCTACCACATGAGGGTAAAGTGGGCACAACTGGATATGAATATGGTTGCTTAAGCACTATTTCAGGTTGTTCTTTTCCTGCTCTATTCACACTAGCCTGCAGAACTAGTGGAGTAAACCAGGTCTTGATCTCTATTTGGGCTCACTGAAATCATTCCTTTGATATGTACCTTAGCCATATGAGGGCTTCCCTGGTGGCTCAGACAGTAAAGAATCTGCCTACAACACAGGAGACCCAGGTTTAGTCCCTGGGTCGGGAAGATCCCCTGGAGAAGGAAATGGCAATCCACTCTGGTGTTTTTGCCTGGAGAATTCCATCCACAGAGGAACCTGGCAGACTGCCATGTAACAGAGATAGAAGTGACTGAACTTAGAATTTGACAGGCAGATGAGAGAAGAAAGCATTAAAGACAGAAAGACAAATAAGTGCAAACATCTGTGAGAAATGGAATATTT
This sequence comes from Bubalus kerabau, assembly GCF_029407905.1. Lineage (NCBI taxonomy): Eukaryota > Metazoa > Chordata > Mammalia > Artiodactyla > Bovidae > Bubalus > Bubalus kerabau. The sequence goes on along the minus strand of NC_073631.1, from coordinate 19,571,364 downwards.
CCTGCCGTATCAGTAAACAAGGATGTCAAAGTCATCAGCAATTGCAGCCCTCCAGTGTGAGCCGATGAACCCTGAGGGAACACAGGAAGGAAAGGGATACCTGTCACCTCACAGTCATCAGGCTACAGCCTCTCCCTACAAAGAGCCCCAAGGAAGCTCAGGACGTGAAAAACACGGGATACTGATCCCATATAGCTGAAAGTGCAAGTGTTAGTCGCTCAGTCGTGTCTGACTCTGCGTTCCCATGGACTGCAGCCTGCCAGGCTCCTCTGTCCGTGGAATTCTCCAGGCAAGAATACTGGAGTGGGTTGCCATTCCCTTCTCCAGGGGATCCTCCCGACCCAGGGATAGACCCTGGGTCTCCTGGACTGTAGGAAGATTCTTTACTGCCTGAGCCACCAGGGAAGCCCATATAAAGCTGAGGTACATTTCAAAGGAATGATTTCAGTGAGCCCAGACTCTTGCATCTTTCCATAGATTAAAAAAAAAAAAAAAAAAAAAAAAAACACTAAATTCCTTAACTTGGGTCATCAGGATTTCTTTAGTTAATAACAATTTTTTTATGTTCAGACTACCTGCTCTTTGTTACAAAACTTGTATATAACCTGGCTCCTCCTCTCCCCTCCTCAGAGCAGGGGTTACTGAAGACGCTGTCTCCCGAGCTTGAAGTCCTAAAAATTCCCACCAAATAAAGCATAACTCTCAATTTTCAGGTTGTGAATATTTTTTTAAGTTGACAGATGCTTGCCAAATAGGTGATCCTGAGTTAGAGTGCAGAAAGACAAGAAGGCCAACATAGGTACTATCAGACCATTGTAGGATCATATACTAAGACGGGAACCTCAGGTTTTATTTTGGGGGGCAATGGGGGACACTACTGTACTTATCAGGCACAGGAGACAAGATGAAACTAGTGAGTTATAAAGCTTACTATGATAGCAATATTGAGAATGAGATCAATATAAATGAGACTGGAAGAGGGGGTACAACAATAGGAAAGAGGAGACTCCTGAAGGCCAGGACAAAAGTGGTGGCAGGGACTGGTTAAGAAGGTGAGATCATAGAGTGTAACAACATCCGTGACCGTTTCGGCATTCCCTCAGCCTGAATGCTCAACCCCATGTGCCTGTAAAACGTCTTCTTACTCTCAAGGTGCAGCTCAAAGGTTTCTTCTCCCACGAAGCCGTGTATTTGAGAGTGCTTGCTCTGCTCTCCCATAGGCTTCTGTTTGCTCCTCTGTATGTTCAGGTCTCTCAGGACGGCGGTTCTCTTGTTCTCTGTACATCCCCTGCTCAACTAGCATCTGCTTCACCTACACCTACACACAAGACTTATCTTCCTGCATACTTATCCTTGCCTCAGCTTAGGAGTATAGATCAGAATGTCTCCCCCTGTTAGCTTATCCAAGCGGTGGTGCCCACTGCTGGTTTCGCTGGTAGCCCTTGAGCCAACCTGACATCCACTTCCCCCATAACCAGTGGCCTCTCTCCCACCACTACATGGAACAAAGACTGCCACCAAGTCCTACCCACTGTCTGTCGCTGATGGTGGGGTGTAGCCCCAGGCCCTTGCTTCAGAAATGTAAGCTCCCCTTTTAAACCATTGTTTTCTGTTGTGGACTCCAGGCTCTTTCTTTGATCTTGAAGCTGGGCAAGTACAGGCCCTTTAAGGCCTGTGGGATCCAATCCAACATCCTCTTAGGACATTTAGTTCATTCTGCCAGGATCAGAGTCAGCCCTTTCGTGGACACTGCCTCGGTTATACCACAACCCCCTTGAAAGTGGCTCCTTGGCCGATCCTTCCAGCTATTTCCCTTCACCAGACAACATCAGGCACAGTACCTCGCACATAATAGTTTGGATGATTAAATAAACTGAAATGCCTCAAAGAAACACTTTGTTGGTTTTGCATCACTATAGAGATAACCAAATTACAGAGCTAAGAGCAAACACAAAATGATGAGGAGCAACTGGACTAACGTCAGAAGACCCAAACCAAGCTATAGAGAGAAAAAGGAGTAACTGAAACATATTTCTTGGTAAGCACTGACATCCGTTTCTTTGTTGAAACGTTTCTCTGTGCATCTCCCCGCAAATTACGACAATAGGAACAGAGATCCAAGGCCATTTTACTTGTAAACTGAAAAAACAGCTGGCATTGTACACAGATACTTGTGATTCACTGAGAAAAATGTTTACCTCTCCCCTCCTTTCACTTCAACATTCAAATGGAAAAAGAAAGTTCTTTAGCTAGGAATAAACGCAAGTCCCTGAGGCTCTCGAAGAGTCTAGTTATGAAGGGAGGTGGGGGGAAGTGGAAAACACAGCAGCTTCTCTCTTTTAATTATGACTTCACCACCAACGAAGGGAACTCTGTTTATTTTCCCCAATATTAACCGAAGAGGAGATTGACTACTAAGCTATTCATTAACAACTTATCAGGCATTTTGGATCTCATAATTGAGAAGGGGTGAGACACAAAAGGAGAGCCATCTAGGGCTACTGGCTTCCTAAGAATTCCTCAGTATTAATACCACTCCTCCTAAATCCCTTTGAGGATAGCTGCTTAGACGCTGAGAGAAAATAATTGAACAATTTCATGGTGACATTAAACAGCAGCTCATAATTGACCTCAATATGAATAGCAATAAGGATGGAGAGAATGACATATGCTGTATACAGTGAGCGTGGGCAGGATTCAAATCCTAATGCTTTTAACTCCAGCAAGGAAGGAAAACTGCTTAATAATCATCTGAAGGCTATTTGCTTTCTGTGGCCGAGCTGGCTATTTTCATATCACCTCTGCTAATTGACTGCACTGAAATGATAGGAGCACCGTCTGCCTCAAAAGAAATCTCAGATTCGCATTGATCTGGGAATTGACCAATATGGTAATGCCACTTATTTATTAAAAAGGGCATTTCAATTGGACAAACCAAAGTGAAGCGTTGTGCAATTTTCTATATAATCAGCATTAACAGAAGCTAAAGAAGGACTGGTTTTCAACTCAGAAAGCATGTGAACAGATACAGAGGTTCTAGCAGCTACTCCCTGTCCTCTGCTTTTATATCTTGGATCTGACTATGTGAGCAAAGCTATAGGCATTTACTCAGACTGTTCTGGTTCTTCTGTAGACAGCTCTGAAGTCTGGAAGTGCAAATAGAGAGAAGCTGCTTAGTTTTTAACACAGGCTCCCCTGAGTATCTGTCCCCACAAAATAGATCATTCAGAGTCAATTCAGTAGCCCTCTTATCCTCAGGGAATACGTTCTCAGATCCCCAGTGGATGACTGAAACTGTAGATAGTGCTGAACACTATACAATGTTTTTCCTATACATACATACCTATGACTGAGTGACTAAGCATAGCACATGAAAAAGTCTAATTTATAAATTAGTATAGTAAAACATGAACAGCAACAACTAATAATAAAATAGAATAATTAAAGTAATAATAGAACAATGCACTGTAATAAAAGCTATGTAGATGTTATTTCTCTCTTTTGTTCTCAAAATATCTTATCACACTGACTCAATGCCTTTTCCATCTTAACCAAGCCCTTCCCATGCATGGTGGCCATAATACTGACAATCTGAGGTGCAACAGCAAAACTAGCAAGAATTTCTTTTTCCTTAACAAGTTCAGAAGATTCTTTACTGCAGATCTTAGCAACCTCAGCACACAAACTTTTCTTTCCATATTAAGTCAAGAACTTGTAACTTTCCACTTAAAGGAAGCACTGTACAGCTTCTCTTTGGTGTTTTCAAACCAACAGCATCATTACTTTTGTGCTTTGGGGCCATTTGTAAGTGAAATGAGGGGTGCTTAACACGAGCCTGTGCTGCTAAGCCGCTTCAGTCGGCTCCAACTCTGTGTGGCCCCATGGACTGTAGCGCTCCAGGCTCTTCTGTACATGGGATTCTCCAGACAAGAATACTGGAGTGGGTTGCTGTGCCTCCTCTAGGAGATCTGGTCCCAACCCAGGGATCAAAAACCCATCTCTTAGGTCTCTTGCATTGGCAGGTGGGTTCTTTACCACTAGCGCCACCTGGGAAGTGCTTGAACTCAAGACTGCTATACTGAGACAGTTGATCTGATAACCTAGGGGGCTGATAAGTGACTAACAGGTAGGATAGGCTGGGCAAAGGTATGATTCAAATCCCAGGCAGGATGAAGCAGGAAGGCTGGGGATTTCACCATGTTATTAAGAATGGTTCACAATTTAAAACTTATGAATTATTTGCTTCTTGAATTTTTCATTTAATATTTTCAAACTGCAGTTGGCCATGGGTAACTAAAACCACAGAAAGCAAAATTAAAGATGAGGGGGGATGACTGTATTTAGAATACTTGTACATTAAAACGTTGTATTAAAGGAAATTCTAGACAAAAAGGAAATATAAAATACTACCAAAGGGACTCAACTAGTAATCATATAGCCAAATTCACCATCTTCCCCAAACGGCACTTGTTCTTGTATTCTCTAACACAGATGATCCACCATCCACTGCTTGCCCACCTCAGAGTTGGTATTTCCCTTGGTTAAATTCCTACCTTGTCCCCCTGACTGGTCTCTCAACCACCCCATCTGCCCACCACAAATGTGCCCACCTAAGCAATTTAGCTAACTAACAAATCTGACCCATTAACAGCTGAAGCGCTTTGTGCAGTGCTTAGTCGCTCAGTCCTGTCCAACTCTCTGTGACCCCATGGACTGTAGCCCACCAGGCTCCTCTATCCATGGGGATTCTCCAGGCAAGAATACTGGAGTGGGTTGCCATGCCCTCCTCTAGGGGATCTTCCCAACCCAGGGATCAAACCCCAGGTCTCCCGCATTGCAGGCGGATTCTTTACCATCTGAGCCACTAGGGAAGCCCAAGAATACTGGAGTGGGTAACTTATCACTTCTGCAGGGGATCTTCCAATTCAGGAATCAAACCAGGGTCTCCTGCATTGCAAGTGGACTCTCTGCCAGCTGAGCCACGAGGGAAGCCCTGAAGCCCCTTCCTCCAGCTGAAAAGACCGACCTCTGCTGTTTGATGCTGATTTCTTTATTGTTACCTCCTGGCCTCTCCACGTCCTCTAACCCCACTTAACATTAAACGTCTCCACCACTGAACTACTTGTAGTTGAGTTCATCTTACCATGCCAGGCCTTCGCACTTGCATACACTCCTTCCTCAGCTGTGAATGATCAGCTCCACTTGACCCACTTGGAAAGCTTCTCTTTAGCCTCAATACTTTGCTTTGGGGTCACTGGCTCTGTAAATTCCTTCCACAAAAACACCCCCATACGCAATATTAGCAGTTCTTTTTTAGTAGTATTCCTGCATTTTGTGCACAGTTCTTTGATTGCATTTATCCTACCATATTACGAGCACATGCTTCCTGTTCTCCTCTACAAAATGGTGAGCTCTTCAAGTGCTTCTCCCGAAGTGAAGCAGTGATGAGAAACACGGGCTCTGGAGCTCTCTGATTTCAAATCCTGGCACCACTCTTTACCTGATCTCTCTTGTGACTCAGTGACTTCAACTGTAAAACGAGGATCAGGACAATATATACCTTAGAGAGCTGTTCTGAAGATTAGAAAATCTAAGTTCTGTACAGCAGAGTCAATGCTTAATGAATGTTATTTATCAGAATGAAAAGTCAGTGGTGTTCATATTGCAGTTCCAGTGGACACATGGTAAAGATCCAGACATGATAGTTGAACTGGACTGTGTAACCTGACTTGAGAGATTGTAAAGTTCATTCTAACAGAAACACTCTGGCAGTGGTAGATAATAGATTCTGTGAGCCATTTAAGCAGGAACATTCTTTCAAGAGCCCTGATATCTACATGTCTTCATTAACTCCTTCCAGTATTGCTATTCTTTTAAAATTCTGATTCTCAAGCACATTCATCCTTTCTAGAGTCTTATTTTGGTCCCAATATGGTCTTTCTTGGCCTGAACAGAACTTTCCCAGGTACAATATAAAGAGCTAATGAGCTTTCTTGCTTATTCTTCAGGAAACAACTTCCCAATTTCAACTTTACTGCTCACATTGAAAAAACACAATTTTACTAGTCTTTAACTTTACTTAACTTTATATCATTATATCAAAGGAATAATACAAGATCCCCAGAAAATCTATGTAATGTGCAAGTGAATATACATACATACTGTTTGTCTTTCCTGTGATATGCACAATAGACATGTCAAACTTATAAACTAAGATTTTTAAGTTTTGAGTCTTCAGTTCAGTTCAGTTCAGTCACTCAGTTGTGTCCGACTCTTTGCAACCCCATTGACTGAAGCACGTCAGGCTTCCCTGTCCATCACGAACTCCCGGAGTCTTCTGACTCATGTTTGTTGAGTCGGTGATACCATCCAACCATCTCATCCTCTGTCATCCCCTTCTTTTCCCGATTCAGTCTTTTCCAGCATCAGGGTCTTTTCCAATGAGTCAGCTCTTCACATCCAGAAAAGGTAATGGCAACCCACTCCAGTACCCTTGCCTGGAAAATCCCATGGATTGCAGGGCCTGGTAAGCTGAAGTCCATGGGGTTGCTAGGAGTCGGACACGACTGAGCGACTTCACTTTCACTTTTCACTTTCACTTTCACTTTCACTTTTCACATTCACTTTTCACTTTCATGCATTGGAGAAGGAAATGGCAACCCACTCCAGTGTTCTTGCCTGGAGAATCCCAGGGATGGGGGAGCCTGGTGGGCTGCTGTCTAAGGAGTAGCACAGAGTCAGACACGACTGAAGCAACTTAGCAGCAGCAGCAGCAGCTCTTTACATCAGGTGGCCAAAGTATTGGAGCTTCAGCTCCAGCATCAGTCCTTCCAATGAATATCCAGGACTGACTTCCTTTAGGATGGACTGATTGGATCTCCTTGCAGTCCAAGGGACTCTGAAGAGTCTTCTCCAACACCACAGTTCAAAAGCATCAGTTCTTCAGTGGTCAGCTTTCTGTATAGTCCAACTCTCACATCCATACATGACCACTGGAAAAACCATAGCCTTGACTAGACGGACCTTTGTTGGTAAAGTAATGTCTTTGCTTTTTAATATGCGCTTTAGGTTGGTTATAACTTTTCTTCCAAGGAGCAAATGTCTTTTAATTTCATGGCTACAGTCACCATCTGCAGTGATTTTGAAGCCAAAAATAATAAAGTCTGCCACTGTTTCCACTGTTTCCCCATCTATTTGCCATGAAGTGATGGGACCAGATGCCATGATCTTAGTTTTTTGAACATTGAGCTTTAAGCCAACTTTTTCACTCTCCTCTTTCACTTTCTTTAAAAGGCTCTTTAATTCTTCTTTACTTTCTGTCATAAGGGTGGTGTTTTGTGCATATCTGAGGTTATTGACATTTCTCCCAGCAGTCTTGATTCCAGCTTGTGCTTCATCTAGTCCAGCATTTCTCATGATGTACTCTTCATATAAGTTAAATAAGCAGGGTGACAACATACAGCCTTGACATACTCCTTTCCTGATTTGGAACCAGTCTGTTGTTCCAAGTCATGTCTAGTTCTAACTGTTGCTTCCTGACCTGCATACAGATTTCTCAAGAGGCAGGTCAGGTGGTCTGGTATTTCCATCTCTTTCAGAACTTCCCACAGTTTATTGTTATTTGAGTCTTAGTATAATATTAATTTATAAATCAATTTATCTGATAACTTAAAATAATTGAATCTATTACCTATCTGGCCTCATAACAACCTTTTAAAAATAAACAGCACATTGTAAATTTGAGCCACAAATGGGTACATGACCCGTTAAAAATGGTGGAGCAGGGTAGTCTTTGTTCAATGCTCTTTTCATTAGAACATGAAGTTTAAAATTCAAAAGAAAAACAGGCAATCCTCCCCCCAAAAAACCATAAACAACAAAAAAATTAAGCTCAACTAAATGCACTCTAGAATCTATAGAAGTGAGTTATTTTGTGTTCAGTCATCCAGTCACATCCAAATCTTTGCAATCCCATGGACTGCAGCATGCCAGGCTTCCCTGTCCTTTACCATCTCCCAGAGCTTGCTCAAACTCATATCCATTGAGTCAATAATAATTCCATCCAACCATCTCACCCTCTGTCATCTCCTTCTCTTCCTGCCTTCAATCTCTCCCAGCATCAGGGTTTTTTCTAATGAGTCAGCTCTTCGTATCAGGTGGCCAAAGTATCAGAGCTTCAGCATCAACATCAGTCCTTCCAATGAATATTCAGGGTTGACTTCCTTTAGGATGGATTGGTTTGATCTCCTTGAAGTCTAAGGGACTCTCAAGAGTCTTTAACACCACAGTTCAAAATTATCAATTCTTCGGCACTCAGCTTTCTTTATGGTCCAACTCTCACATCCATACATGACTACTGGAAAAACCATAGCTTTGACTACATGGATCTTTGTTGGCAAAGTAATGTCTCTGCTTTTTAATACACTGTCTAGGTTGGCCATAGCTTTTCTTCCAAGCAGCAAGTGTCTTTTAATTTCATAGCTGCAGTCAACATCTGCAGTGATTTTGGAGCTGAAGAAAATAAAATCTGTCACTGTTTCCACTGTTTCAAATTGTGGAAAGTTCCAGCATTAGAAACTGAATTTTACTAAAATAATTTCCAAAGAAATACCAGCAGATGAAGTCAATATCTTATAACCAATTACCAAGTTATAATCACAGTGTTTATAGCTTTCCTTAATATAGATTAAATTAAGAAGTCTCTATATACACCAGAAAGGAAAGTGAAGTTGCTCAGTTGTGTCTGACAGTTTGTGATCCCATGGACTGTAGCCTACCAGGCTCCTCCATCAATGGGATTTTCCAGGCAAGATTACTGGAGTGGATTACCATTTCCTTCTCCAGGGGATCTTCCCAACCCAGGGATCGAACCCAGGTCTCCCGTACTGTAGGCAGATGCTTTTACCATCTAAGCTACCAAATTATTACCAAATGGCTATCATTTTTCAACATTTTAACTTGTGGTAAACATGACTTTAACATCCACTTTTTTCTCAAGTCAAAAATAAGTTGTTTTATTTGTAAATCCAGTCACATTTTAAATGTACTAAAAGATAGTTCATGCATCTTTAAATTCATATTTGCCTTTATTTTATATTTTCTTATACTGGGGTTTCTCAAAATTAGATAACCCTAAGTTCTTAAAATCGAAGCTTCCTTTTTATACCACAAGAAAACTTACTACCATTACAGATATGTGTACTTCCAAGAAGACTGTGGAACCCTTATGGCAGAAAGCGAAGAAGAACTAAAGAGCCTCTTGATGAAAGTGAAAGAGGAGAGTGAAAAAGTTGGCTTAAAGCTCAACATTCAGAAAACTAAGATCATGGTATCTGGTCCCATCACTTCATGGCAAATAGATGGGGAAACAGTGGAAACAGTGACAGATTTTATTTTGGGGGGCTCCCAAAATCACTGCAAATGGTGACTGTAGCCATGAAATTAAAAGACACTTGCTCCTTGGAAGAAAAGTTATGACCAATCTAGAGCGCATATTAAAAAGCAGAGACATTACTTTGCCAACAAAGGTCCATCTAGTCAAGGCTATGGTTTTTCCAGTGGTCATGTATGGATGTGAGAGTTGGACTATACAGAAAGCTGAGCACTGAAAAATTGATGCTTTTGAACTATGGTGTTGGAGAAGACTCTTGAGAGTCCCTTGGATTGCAAGGAGACCCAATCAATCAATCCATCCTAAAGGAAGTCAGTCCTGGATATTCATTGGAAGGACTGATGCTGGAGCTGAAGCGCCAATACTTTGGCCAACTGATGCGATGAGCTGACTCATTTGAAAAGACCCAGATGCTGCAAAAGATTGAAAGTGAGAGGAGAAGGGGATGAAAAAGGATGAGATGGTTGGAGAGCATCACTGACTCAATGGACATGAGTTTGAGTAAACTCCAGGAGTTGGTGATAGACAGGGAAGCCTGGTGTGCTGCATTCCATGGGATTGCAGAGAGTCGGACACGACTGAGTGACTGAACTGAACTGAAGAAGATTGTGATGATGTTGCAATTAAAAAATTGTGGCCAAAGAATCCCACAGAGTGGCCTTGAAATTCTACTTAATGGTGTCTAAGTTAAAAGTTTGTTTTTGTTAACGTAGGTACCTTTCAGGTTCTTGAACCCTCAAGTCTTACCTAGGCTAGCTCTTCTTTGCTTCCTGTCTTAATAATTAATGGAAATACACACTCAGCCTGCAGCAAATTCAGGAATTTTATTCCCCATGAACACCTTGTGAAAAGGTTGTTCCTCCACAAGACAATAATTTGTTTAAATCTGAAGTGCCAGTTGGAAGCAGCATTGATTCTCTGGGGATACCAGCACTCTATTAAGTACACTATTCCTTCACCAACCTACAGGAAAGTTAAGTCAACTTCCAAAGAAGTATAACTTGCTACCAACTCTCGCTTGAGAAGACTCACTGAGGCCAAACCAACTTCATCTCTCTTCCCTTCAGTCCTTGCTATAATTTTGTGAAAATCGGCTGCTGAGGTCAGAATCTACTCACTTTATTTTCTTCAAGGCCTTGTCCCACAAACAAGCAAAAAGGAATGCATTTTTTAACCTTGAATGGCTGTTTTATAGGCATATAGACTGTGCATCTATAGTGCTAAAGTAACTGTAGTTAAGAAAATATACTTTCTTTGTTTCCAGATTTCTAAGCAGGGTTCTCTTAACTCCCTTATCCAGCTGTTCAAGGCAGTAATCTTCTCCAGCTGTTTACCATTTTCAACAATAACATATTCCTGCATGTATGGAATCTAGGAAAGTTCAAAACAGATCTTTCATATTTCTATCCAGAACAAACATAAAAAAATACTTCCTCTTTCTGCAAATACCAGAAAGTTCAAGAGACTTATTTCAAAACCACTGTGGCCTGTGTGTGCATCATTTCATTTTTATCCTCTTAGGCTTACATTTGGGCTTCCCTGGTGGCTCCGTGGTCAAGAATCTGCTGTCAGTGCAGGAGACACAGTTTTGAATCTTCCCTGGGTTGGGAAGATCCTCTGGAGAAGGAAATGACAACCTGCTCCATTATCCTTGCCTGGGGAATTCCATGGACAGAGGTGTGTAGCCTGCTACAGTCCATGGGGTCGCATAGAGTTGGACATGATTGAGCACACACACTTACATTAACCATTCAAGCAAATGTGGAGGTGGAGAGGGTAGTCTGGTAAAACATAAGCCTCTAGCGGGAGATAGTCATTAGAGATCTTGAAGAAGTCCTGTCTCAGAGGAACTCTTTTAAAAGAAATTCCCTGAACTAGTGGATTTCCAAATTTGTTGCCATCATACCCTCCAAAATAATTTTGAAACACTGTTATCTACTGACACATTTTTTAAGTTGACAGCTTAAAATTTTATCATAAGCTGAAATGTTTCTAAAAGATAGCTATGACAAACCTAGATAGTGTATTAAAAAGCAGAGGCATCATTTTGCCAACAAAGGTCTGTATAGTCAAAGCTATGGTTTTTCCAGTAGTTATGTACGGGTGTGAGAGTTGGACTATAACGAAGGCTGAGCACCAAAGAACTGATGCTTTCAAACTGTGGTGCTGGAGAAGACTCTTGAGAGTCCCTTGGACAAAGGAGATAAAACCAGTCAATCCTAAAGGAAATCAACCCTGAATATTCATTGGAAGCACTGAGGCTGAAGCTGAAGCTCCAATAAGAGCCTACTCATTGGAAAGAACCCTAATCGGGAAAGATTGAAAACAAGAGGAGAAGGTGGTGACAGAGGATGAGATGGCTGGATGGCATCATCAACTCAGTGGACATGAGTTTGAGCAAACTCCAGGAGACAGTGAAGAACAGGGGAAGCCCAGCGTGCTGCAGTCCATGAAGTCACAAAGAGTTGGGCACGACTGAGAGACTGAACAACAAAATGTATTCTGGCATGTGATATATTGTATATCTGCTTTAAATATATTTTCTACCAAATACTCAATACTCTGTATTTTAGGTCTTTTGATTTATAGAAAATGTCTGCATAACCAGTACCTTACATAACAAAGCTAATCTCTCAACTTGTAACTCAATAACGAGTAAAATGAAAAAAGAAGTCAGTTCTCACTGATAAAAGAATTAGTTATATCCTAAATGTTAATACATCTCTGTGACAATTTTGTCACATCTGAATTTTAATTTTAAGGTAATTTTAAGGGAGAGAAATGGAGAGACAGAGACAGCAAGGCAGACTGTCTACCTACATATTATTTAACAATTACAAATCATTTCAAGCATTTTCCATTTATTTACTCATTTTTTTAGGTTCTAAAAGCTCCTACATTCACCTTTAATTGACTCCACAGGCACAATTTCAAAACAAGAAATTAAAGAAATCCCCTATGGTTTAGGGGACTAAAGGGCAATTTATTCCACAAAGGAAGAGAAATCAACTTTTTTGTGTTTTACAAGATTTGCATGTGAAAACGAATAAAATGACACTAATTCTACAAATGTGACATGAGAGTTGCACCTAGAATTTTAATCATTTTTCTAATCAGTCTTCAGGGCAGCAATTTAGAGGACTAAATTATGTGGGCAATAGAAATATAGTTGCTATGTATTCCCCCAAATCCTACAGTTCTGAATTGCTTTCAAATAAACCGTTTGAAGGACTGTTAAGCCATTTTTGAATACCTGCTACAACAAGCCCATCATTGTTGTAGAGGGAAATAAGACAAATAGAAGAATGTCTTCCTCTGAGAAACATGCAATCTGGTTGGGGAACAGGATTTACACACCAGAAACAATTAGGAAATCATTCCATAAACCCAACAGAACTGTTAATGCTATGAGGCATTTGGATTAAAAATATGGAACTTGTGATCTATCAGACCTGAGACTCAATTCTGGTTATAAATTAATTCTCACTGATCTCAGGTTTCTTGTCAATTAAATGGGAACAATCAGGAGGACATGGATAGGCAAGTTACAGCCCATGGACCAAAGCCTGCCCAGAGCCTGTTTTTGCATGAGCACTGAGCTTAAGAATAGTTTTCACAGTTTTAAATGGTTAAATAAGTTTTTTTAAAGAATATTTGATATTTTTAAATATATAAAATTCAAATTTCAGTGTCCAGAAATAAAGTTTTATCAGAACACAGCCAGACTTATTTATTTACATATTGTGTAGAGAGGCTTTTGTGTTAAAATAGCAAAGTTTAATATGCAACAGAGGTCATGTGTCCTACAAAGTCTATAGTGTTTTCTACCAGGCCCTTGATACAAAAATTTGCCAAGACATTTGTTGTAGAGAATTAAGAGAAATAACATTAATGAAATGATTAACACAAAACCTAGCATATAAACACTCAACAAATAGTAAATATTATGATTCTTTTGTAAGAAGCTATAATTTGAACCAAATGTACAATTTCAAAAAACAACTCTTTTTATATTTATAAGAGACTTATTATTAAGAAATGCTACACATACAAAACTACATAAAGGCTTAATTCCCACTCATACAGTGACTGATTTGATATAATACATAATAAAATACTTTTAAAACCAGAATGCACAAAGTACTGCATAGTTTGATCACTAACTCTTAGTTGATAAGCAAAAGTAAACAAGGCTACAAAAGACATGAATAACTCATTAAGTAATTGACCACTAAAATCTCTTTCAGAAAATGGAAATTTTGAATGGTCTAACCTATAACCATGCAGACACAGATAGAGCCTGTCATGCATGCATGGCAGAGAACTAACTGCCAGAGGAATCACTGCTTTATTTTCTACTCCATAACATCTGAGCTAATGGAGACTCCATTCTTCAAGCTCTTTTCCACCTCAGGACTCTCACACATGACATTCCATCTTCTAAGAACACTCTTCCCTCTACTCATCCCGGGCTCTTTTCCCACCATCAAGTCTTCCCTTAAATATCACTCCCTCCATCACTCTATCCTAACATCACCTTTATTTCCTTCATAGATCATTTATAGTTGTATATTTAGGGAGAAAATTGCTTATGATTATCTGTCTCATCCACTAGATTCTGAACTCCAAGAAAAAAGCTATACAATCTGTTTCTGTGGTCATTACATGCCTGGCTCCTAGAAGACTGAAAGGTGACAATTACTACCTGGTGAATAAATGCGTGTAATCCTGGAAGTCACCTTTAAAAGATAACTTGTCCTCAAACATAATGAAATGCGACAGAAGGTACTATGAGAAAAAAGAAAAAAAGCAGCCCTTTTATTCTTTCTTTCAATCCAGAATCAGAAAAATACAATGTTTGTTAGTTGTTAGCGAAGTTTCGAAATCGACAAAACTATTCTGAGTACCTGCTATATTCAAGACACAATTCTAGACACCAGAGAAAGATAACTTTTACAAGCTAAAATGCTGACTCCAGAAGCTCACAGAACAAACATAAAATTCTGATACAAAGCAGACTTTGAAAATTACAATAATGGAAGCACAAAATGTTACAGGGTTAAGGGAGGAGAAGGATGCGAATTTTGGCTGGAGAGATACAGAAAGTGTTCTTGGAGAATATAAGAGTTAATCTGGATCTTAAAGCATTAAAACTTCAAAAGGTAATTAGGAGGAACAGCATGCTTTCAGTCCAACTTGAGAAAAGACATTTGGGAAAACTACGGAATGTGCTTAGTACCTTCTTCGCCATTTTAGTCTACTAAGGAATAGTGATGGTTAAAAACATGGTTTCTAGAATCAAACAGTTTGAGTACAAATCCTAAATTCACCATTTATTATCTGTGTAACTGAGTAAATTACCTCTTCAAGGCTCAGTTTTCTCAACAGAGAAATGGGAATAACCATACTAACCTCTAGTCATTCTTGAGAAGGTCGTTTAAGATGAAACACAGTTTTTATCTCATGGTGACAGTCTGTGCCTGCCTTTATCTTCATTGTCCTTATTATCTTTCCTTAGTACCTTACTATGAGAAATACTGCCCTGTTTCTTTTTTTTTCCTTTTTGCTTCCCTCATGCTATTCTGAACTAAGCGATTCCCTGGCAGCAAATTAAACATTTCTGAAACAGCGTGAGCACTTTAAAACTCTGGGGGTGCCATTGTGTACAGAAGCAATACCTAATTGAATAGTAGCCTAATAGCCTCAGAAAGCTGTTGCAATTTAAAAAAAAAAGAAAAGCTGATTTAAAAATAGGAACAATTCAGGCAGTGAGAGAATGAGCTTTATGAGTGGCCTTGACATTCTTCCTTAACACTTTTTTTAAAAAGACCAAAAAGATCTAGCAAAAAGTAAAATAAATATATAAATCCACAAGTGCTCACCAATTCAATACAATCAGAGTCAATTACTATGAACAGAGGTTTATATCCCTTGGAAAATCATTGATGAGGGCAAGGAAGATCTAAGCTAAAATAAATACACCAAGTCAAAGAATTAATGTTTCCAAAAGGTAAAATGTTTTTAACATCTTTTATCTGCGCCCTCCCCCACCAAGAACACATTAAGGTTTTGCAAGAAAATATATGACCTTAGTCTCAGGATGTTAAACTACTGTTTTCTTGGAACAGGACAGGAACTGAATGTATATGAAAAGAGATGTGTACTTGACACTGGTGAAGGTTCTGGTCTTGCCACTAAGTTCCAGCTTTAGGAAGATTTTCCACTGGGAAGTGGAGCAGCATCTAAAAACAGTTTGGCTGACCTGCTGTCTTATAAAGCTTAGGTGCAGCCTCGACTGGAAGCAGAGGGACTCGAACTAGCATTTGGCTAATGATACTAATACAAGTCCTTGCCTGGTGGCCTACAGAGGGGTGTTGACTTTTTTGGAAGGAAGAACTGAAGGATCCTGGATGCAAAGTTACATATCTAAACCCAATGCAATATTTGTCTCTCTAGTGAAGCTAGATACAAAACCTCAGCTGCCCCGAAATGTCATTTTAGTGTCATGATCCAAGCTTTTTTCCAACATAGTCAGTCTCCAACCACGAAAATTGCAGACTTAAAGTTGCGTCAAGCCTTCAGGTTTACCGCCACCTGTCAGGGCCTCTCAGCGCCACCCAATAGCACTTTCTGCTAGGATGGAAATGCTCTATACCTCTACCATCCAATATAATGGCCTCCATCCCTGGCTTTTGGGCACTTGAAATGTGACTAGGGCAACAGGAACTGTATTTTTATTTTGCTTAATTTTAAAGTAAAATAGACACGTGGCTGGTAGCTACTTATTGGACAGCACAGCTGGAATGCTAACCCTGCCATCCAATACCACTGTCCTTTCTACCAACGTATTCTTTAACAGTTCCCAGCCAGCTTCAGTTTCACATTGTGTTAAAGATTGAATACTTATTCACCAACTTCTTTTCAAATTATGACTTTTTCCCTTTTCTGACTCACTGACCTGTCCTGTTTGTGTGACCCATGCTGCCATGTCCTGCCCCCAGAGTCCAGTGCCCAGCCTCGCCTTTGCTGAGAATGGGCTGGTCTTGGTACTCTGTCTGGTGTATACTCGCTCAGAAACAATCTTCCTCCATCTCCTGTTTTTAGCAAGATTTCACCCACACGGCCCTCAGCTATCTTCTCTTGGCTACTGGTGAACACAGCTACTTTCCCCCTGTGGACAGAGTTACACTTTAGGAGAACCAATATTGCACTCATACAAAATTATAATTTCCAGAAGTTGTGCTCTTAAACCTTACACCCCGTGGCTTAATATAACAGAAATGGTCAAGCCTGCCAAACAAAGATAGTTCATCTCCACCTCTAATTCTCTGCTTCCCAGATTCTATTTTAGGCATCTCTTCTCATATTATACTTTAAGATTAGTCCCCCCTTTTCTACTATTCATCTATAGTCTGCTTTCCACAGCCCAGAACAGAGGAAAAATATTTCAGAAATTAAATTTTCTTTGTCTAAAGGTCAGTTATCCAGGTGTGAAAGCAGGCAAACTTTATTCCACCAGCAACTTTTTTGAATCATTTTTTTCTGCAATGATAACAACACACTGCTTTATTCTAAATTACAAACACAAACAGCCTAGATAGTTTCCCTATGAATTTCTATTTAATGCTAGTATGTAAAGGGATAAAAAGAAAGATGTAGCATGCATGTAAATAAACTGTATATCTATCAAGTGTTATTTCTATAAACAATGAAGGGCCAGAATGCTCTGAACTTTTATGATCTTAAAACAGCATTTTAACTACCCCTCCCCTGTTTCTCTATACTTTAAGCCAAGTGTAATTTTATAAATGTATTTGAAACCAATTAGGGGAGAGTGTATATAGTTTTTATATTATATTAGTCCAGATTTACAGGAACAGACCCCAATCACCATGCATGTGCCAGGTGATGCCATCCAAAATTAATTGGGCATATAACCCAACTCAAACCAATCAGACATGGTTTCGAGCTAGAACTAAAGGAAGAGAGCTGGTCCTTCTATGGAGGGCTGCAGGTTATCAGGCCTGGCAGCCTTCAGCAGCCACATTCTCCACCATGTAGAAGCCAACATGCTAAGAGAAGCAGAAATACAATTCCTTTTTTCCTCCTGTCCCAAGGCCTAGTTTTTCTCTCCTTGCTTTACATTAGACATCTTAGTACAGGTCCAGTAGATTCCCTCTTTCCTGAGTTAGTTCAAGTAATCTTTCTGCTATTTGATTCAATGATATCAATCAATACAATATTTTTAACAGATTTTAAAGTCATCCCTGAATAAATGCAACATTGTGGATAAGAATTAGAATTATATATGCAAACTCAGAAAATTAAACATGAAGGATCCCCAAGCAACTACATAAATGTGTGTGTATACATATATAATGTTTTATAAATATATTAAAGTTTATGAGAAATACAGCCCTTGAGATATAACTAGGCAATGAAAAGAATGTCATTTTGAATTCTCTGTATTTTGAAACTGTATATCACTAAAGATAATAAAGAATAGAATTTTTAAAGTATGTATAGTATGACCTGTTTTATAAAATTATTTCATATTATCTATCAAATATCTATTCATCCATTGATTTATATATTCATAGAGGATTGTCTGATATTTATATAATGTCAACAATGACCTTTTTTCTAAGGGCTATATTACTACCTGGTATTTTATTTTTTTCCTTCAAAGTCTTATGAATTAAAATTCACAAGTCAAGTCAGCTGACATATCTTATCCCAGACATGTCAAACATAACTACATGTGTATGAATGCATAAAAGCAAGAGAGAAAAACTAACCCAAGGAAAGAACCAGGGACTGCTCCATCAAGAATGCAACAGGTTGAAAAAAAAAAGATTGGAAAGTCACTACTTTTATTCTAAGACAAATTTTCAACTTATAATATGTAAAGCTTTTGCACAATATATTTCTATTCATTATTCTCTTAACATGTATTCATACTCCTGGAATTTGTGGTCATGTTCTTCTTTGATTCATTTTCAATCTGTTTAACTTGTATCTACCCTTCAAGAATAAACAAAACTTATATCATCCTTGGAATCTTCTCTGACCATCTCAATACCCAGGAACCTCATTTCCTCTTGGACACCATAGTCCTTTAGTCCTTATCTGCATTCCAGCAATGGAACTCTGAGACATGACATAGAATTTCATTCATTAAGTTTCTATGAATCAATCCTGCATTTCAAACTAAACTATTTACTTCTCTGAAGTCAGAATTCAATTCTTAAACCCAGTTGCACACAGCCTTCCTCCACAACGTTCTCCCCTCCAGTCTCACCTTCTGGGGCTATAGTAATTTCTCAAACACAGTGTTTGGGGATTGGAATTTTCAGTGCTTCAGGTTTCTCATTGTTAGGGGATTGAAATTTTATTTTAGTCAACTAATTCCACTTTTACTTAATCAACTAAAATAGGGTATGTCCACTCAGACTTTCTATGTCACTATATTTCTCCATCTCTGTAGCATACTCTATGCCAAATCCTTCCATAATAAATGGCAATATGACAATGTCTATTCCACACTGAGCTTCCTGAATTATTACCCCAAATATCCCTGTGGAATATGGAACAAATATTTGAAGAAAAATCAGTTTTATGACTTCAGGCAAGCATCTACCTAGACAGGTCAAAAAGTAGTCATTTCTGAAGCTCAACAAAATGCTCCTGATAAAATCATGGCACTGTCACAAATTGCAAACTGGCACAAAAAAAGAATCTGACAAGATTGCCAAGGCTGGCAGTCTGCCTGCCCTGCCCAATCACTTAAGAGAGTAACACCAACTAATTGTAAGTGCTCCAACATATGCGAGGCACACTCATCCTTTTATTTTTAAAACACAAAAGCAGCTTCTTGAAATAAACCAGTCCAGCCAAAGCATGTCACATTGCCAGAATGAGGGCGAGAATGAAAATAGATTCACAAAACTGATGTAAGCTTTAAAGCTTCAGAGACGCTGGGATCAGATGAAAGAGGGGCAGGACTGGAGCACACTCACCTGGTTCCAAAGACTCTCTCTGCCCTGGTTATGACCTACCCAGGGATGAACATATCAAATTTTACTGAAACAACCGAGTTACTCCATAAGAAATTCTGTGTGTTATGAAAACCCCAATTCAAGATCCCTAATGAAGGATTGTTTGTAGCAGAAACACAAAGCTAAGTGATCTCCCCACCCCTGGGGCAGAGTAAGCATGCCTTATTTAGACACCAGAGGTAGAAATGGGCACCAATATATTGAAGAGGCACGCATACTTATATATTCTAAAAACATAAAAGAAAGAGAGATATTGAAGTATAAGTAGTCCAGCTGAAGTATCTCATGTTACTGGAAATGGAATGATTTTACAGAATCACATCATTGATATTTACCAATAAAAGGGGGTCTATAAAAATATTGTGTAGATCTATTCTCTAGCCTTTGGACACTACTGACACATCTGATATAGAAAAGCAATCAAAATGCAAAATGATAAAAATTTCTTATGCACAGAGTAGCCTTAAGTCCGTTTTAAGGTTTTGTTTTTATTTTTTTAATGTATAAAGAGTCATAAATTGTACTGCTTACCTAAGCAGTTCCTATACGGTCAGTCTAAAGAGACCAAAATGAGCTAGAGAAATATTTAAAGATCCAAAGAAACCAATGCAAGATCATAAGTAACGGGAAATGGCCACTGAGATAAACAATAATTTAAAGTGAGCTACCTTGACCACAACAGAATTATAAAATGAACTGGATGATAAAAAGATCCACACAAACAGCTTTGGACCCTAAGGACAGTGTCCATTCTCATCCCAAAGATTCCACTTGGAATCAGTGGCTAAAGATGTAATAAGTCACAAATGCATTTGAACAAGTCCTCAGAACCCATACTATGGATTATACTTTCATGTCACTTTATCCCTCTATGATAGAAATCAATACTTTGTCTTGAGTTAGGCTTCTGGGTGTGTGTCTCTATGCGTGAATGTTTGGCTAACTGGATCCCAACCTCTTCTAAGACATCTCATTTACCCTTGGTCCCCTCAGGAAACCTAAAGTAACAACTTGCATATAATAAAAATATGAATGCATAATTGTTAAATCAGGTAAAACTAACTTGTTCTGTTGAAGAAAGCTTATAAGGAAAGAAGGAAATCTAACCTATTCTGAGCTCCAAAAGTCACTGAGGCACAAAGTTACTGATGCTGTGATATAATATTTTAGTTTTCACAACCTAAAAGGTTCTAAGCACGAAGGTTAAGAGTACAGAATCTGGAGTCTGCCTACGGCCAAACCTGGCTCCACTTTCCAGCTGTATGCACTTCGGCAGGTTTTTGCAACCTCTCAGTGCCTCAGTTTAATAATACATAAAATGAGGATAATAATAACTACCTCACAGACTTGCTATGAATATTGGTTGAGTTCATACATGTAAAGCACATGGAACAGGACCCGATGCAGAGTAATAGATGAAGAAAAGTTAACTTATTTACTTGTTAACAGTTTTAGGGGATTGTCCGAGACAATGCGGATAACTGCATTCTGACTGCCTGCCATTAGCAATGGGAAGCTTGAACACTTCGTCCCATCTCTGCAGGAGAGATCCACGACCAGGCCGTGTAGCGTGAAATAACTTCCTCTCCGCTGCCTCTTAAAGGAGTCTCAACAGGAGATAAAGAAGGAACCGGCTGGGGCTGCCTTCCTCCTCGTCCTTTGTCAAGTCCTGGCCATCTGGCAAATGTCTGGGAACCATTGTCTCTGCACTTGTTGCTCTGGCTCCTCCCAGACTTGCTCTTCTATCCCTGGCTCAATACCTTCTCAGAAAAAGGGAGTGTTGCATCCTTCCCCAGGATAATGCAAACCCCAATTCCATCACCAAGTTTGGTGCAACACACAAACTGAAACACTCGGCAGTCCAGTCTCTCCATCTGCAAAATAGGGATAATAATAACTGCAAACATGTATTGAATGCTTAGAGTCTATTGAGCACTGACTTTACATCATTTAAAATTCACACAATCATACGGTTATAGGTACTGTTAGGACCCAAGCTTTACCTATACATAAGGAAGCTGCTTTATGGATAAGTCATGTAACTTGTCCAAGGCCACATGGCTGATAAATTGCAGCGTCAGGATTCAAATTCAGACACTGTTATAGCAGAGCCTATAAACCGCTGCACAATGCCTGGCAATGCCAATGCCCTGTGAATGCCAGGTCTCTGCATCCAGTCTGGGAAGTCACAATAAACCTGGGTACTGGAAGACAATATAGACATCAGTACAGGAGTCCTCCTTCTATCTCTGTGGCTAAGTTAGCCTCTAGTCTCAACTTGAACAGATTCTTAAGCATGACTTCCATGCTCTTCATGGATTTTCCCTACTTATCCTTCCAGTGCCATTTCTCAATATCTCCATCCCCACCCTTAGTGACACCGTCTCCCAATGCCATGACCACCAAACTTCCCCCCATCTGCATGAACTTCTCTCAAAACCTTTTTAAATGTATGATGATCCAATCATCTGTGTTCCAGATCTCTTCAATTTACCACTCTCTGCTTTGAACCTTCTGCTTAGCTCCATTTCACCTGACTCTCTATTAAATATTTAGTTTAAAAGGCATTTCTCTATGGAGTCTCTTTTGATCTCTTCCCAACCTTCCCCCCAAAGAAACTAAGTGTTACTTCTGTGTCCTCCAGCTCCCTACAGTTTCCTATTACGGCTCTTAATATACTAGATGGCAATGGTATATTTCACACCTGTGTTTCCTTCTAGACTCTAAGCTCTGTGAGGAGTCTAGCATGTCATGCTAGCAATTATCATTGCTTCCCCCAAGGCTCAATACACATATGTCTTTTTGTTGTTTTTTTCAGTCACTCAGTCATGTTCAACTCTTTGCAGCCCCATGAATTGTAGCATGCCAGGTTTCACTGTCCCTCATTATCTCCTGGAGTTTGCCCAAGTTATGTGCATTGAATTGGTGATGCTATCCAACCATCTCATCTTCTGCCACTCTCTTCTCCTTTTGCCTTCAATCTTTCCCAGAATCAGGGTCTTATACAACATGTCTTTAATATATATTTATTAAAAGGAAGGAAGAAAGGGAATGAGAAAAGAATATAAACTATTTGCTTGCTCCTCTTTCAGTAGTCATATATGGGTGTGAGAGTTGGGCTATAAAGAAAGCTGAGCACTGAAGAATTGATGCTTTTGAACTGTGGTGTTGGAGAAGACTCTTGAGAGTCTCTTGGACTGCAAGGAGATCCAACCAGTCCATCCAAAAGGAGATCAGTCCTGAGTGTTCATTGGAAGGACTGATGTTGAAGCTGAAACTCCAATACTTTGGCCACCTGATGCAAAGAGCTGACTCATTTGAAAAGACCCTGATGCTGCAAAAGATTGAGGGCGGGAGGAGAAGGGGCTGACAGAGGATGAGATGGTTGGATGGCATCACCGACTCAATGGAGTCAAACTCATTTTGAGTCAAACTCAAAATGAGTTTGGGTAAATTCCAGGAGATGGTGATGGACAGGGAGGCCTGGCATGCTGCAGTCTAAAGGGTCGCAAAGAGTCAGACACAACTGAGCGACTGAACGGAACTGAACTGAACTTCCATCCTAACTCCTCTATAGAGAAAATTTCAATAAACCTGGAGCATTCCAGGATGTTTGGCCCAAAATGTCTATAATTGCAGAGGTAGAAGGTGAATCCCATTTGGTCCGTTTCCTGCTCAAGGGTTTGGGAGTCCTCAGAAGTGAAGATATCAGAAACCCTAGAGGACTGGATGGATGGATGGTTAGGTTAAGCAAACAAACACCTCCAAATGAAAAGGAAAATGCCAAGACTATAAGAATATAGCTTCATCTGCCAGGTGCCAGAACATAAAATATTTCACTGCTAGAAGGACAAAAGCATGAAGAAGAGAGTTTCCCTAAATGGTCCAAAAGGAATTTAATTTGTTGAGAAGCCTCACAGGGCCCAGTATCAAGCACAGCTACTTGTCTCTCTCCCCACAAGAAGGGGAAAAAAAATGACCAACACAAATCAGCCTGCCTGAATAGAGCCGATTCAGCTTGGATGTCAGGAAACTTCACTCAAATGCCAATCACCGGAATTCTAAGCTATCCAGAGGTTTGGCTGGACCACTGCCAGTCAGTACTATGACTGATATCTTTTTCTTCAGACATAGCAACATTCAAAAATAAAAGGAAAATATGTTCAGCTGCTGTCTCTTCAGCAGCTTTGCAATTTTCCAAGGATCAGCCCTGCTCCTATTCTCACTCCCCTAATCTCCAGGCAAAGTAATAGCTTCTCCTTGACTAGGGGAGCAATCTCTTGTTAGTATTTCAAGAACCCTTGGTTTCCTAATGTTTCCCTGCCAGGAATAAATCAGTGGATGTTAGTTAAATGCAGGACCCCATGTAAAACCCTCTTTCTCTCTTTCTTGGTCCCTTCAGTCTTTCAAGGTGTCAAAGACAGTGGAAGTATAAATTCACAGTCATAGACTGTCTCCTCTAAACCCCATATTTAATGAGCACTATCTTTCATTCATGGACAGAGGAGCCTGGCGGGCTACACTCCATAGAGTCACAAAGAGTCAGATACGACTGAGAGACCGAGCACACATGCATGTGTGTGGTTGTGTGTGCACACACACTCACACTGAGGAAAGTAGGGGAAACCACTAGACCATTCAGGCAGGACCTAAATCAGGTCCCTTGTGATTACTCAGTGGAAGTGACAAACAGATTCAAGGGATTAGATCTGATAGAGAGAGGGCCTGAAGAACTACGGACAGAGGTTTGTGACATTGTACATGAGGCAGTGATCAAGACCATCCCCAAGAAAAAGAAATGCCAAAAGGCCAAATGGCTGTCTGAGGAGGTCTTACAAATAGCTGAGAAAAGAAGAGAAGCTAAAGGCAAAGGAGAAAAGGAAAGATATACCCATTTGAATGCAGAATTCCAAAGAATAGCAAGGAGAGATAAGAAAGCCTTCCTCCATGATCAATGCAAAGAAATAGAAGAAAACAATAGAATGGGAAAGACTAGAGATCTCTTGAAGAAAATCAGAGATACCAAGGGGATATTTCATGCAAAGATGGGCTCAATAAAGGACAGAAATGGTATGGACCTAAGAGAAGCAGGAGATTTTTAGAGGTGGCAAGAATACACAAAAGAACTGCATGAAAAAGATCTTCACGACCCAGATAACCACGATGGTGTGATCACTCACCTAAAGCCAGACATTCTGGAATGCAAAGTCAAGTGGGCCTTAGAAAGCATCACTATGAACAAAGCTAGTGGAGGTGATGGAATTCCAGTTGAGCTATTTCAAATCCTAAAAGATGGTGCAATGAAAGTGCTGCACTCAATATGCCAGCAAATTTGGAAAACTCAGCAGTGGCCACAAGACTGGAAAAGGTCAGTTTTCATTCCAATCCCAAAGAAAGGCAATGCTAAAGAATGTTCAAACTACCTCACACTTACACTCATCTCACACGCTAGTAAAGTAATGCTCAAAATTCTCCAAGCCAGGCTTCAACAGTACGTGAACCGTGAACTTCCAGATGTTCAGGTTGGATTTAGAAAAGCCAAAGGAACCAGAGATCAAGTTGCTGACATCCGCTGGATCGTCAAAAAGGCAAGAGAGTTTTAGAAAAACATCTATGTCTGCTTTACTCACTACAGCAAAGCCTTTGACTGTGTGGATCACATCAAACTGTGGGAAATTATTCGTTCTCTGGAGTTTCTGAGAACCCTGATGCACCTTCTCTCTGTTCTCTTCTGTGAAAGGTCATAAGTCCAATCCATATCCTTATGTCTCCCTTTCTGAGGGAAGCAGGCTGCAGGCACTCAACCGGATTTGTACTCCCTAACTAGCAGTCACCACCCATTTTACACTTTTCTGTTCTTGACCAAAGAACTGGAATAGCATAGATTCTTCCCATTTGTCTCTGCACACTGTTCTTGATGACAAATCCCTAAGTCATTTTTTAAGGTAAAAACATTGCTTTCACTCTCCATAGGTACTGAAGCCAGGGGGATTCAATGATGACAAATGCCTGACTCCCTCCCAGCAGCCCCCACACAGGGGTTGACAGGGCTGGCTCTCACCGGACAAGACTTCAGGTTTTCTAAAAGTCAGCTTGTGATCTCTCGTCTGCAACACACTAAAGATTCTTCAAGTGATCAAGTGGAACAATTATATGGATCAAATGAAATTAAGTAAATAAAGTGAGTTACATTCTGAATTTTGAGTCATAAAACCTGATTTCTATGAGCCCTAGACCAACATCCAAGTTTCTGGCTCTACCTTGATAAGTTTTAATTTAAGGTAAATCTTTCCTTGCCATCACAAAATATTAGTTGCCTTCCTCCCTTTTAAAGTAGATATTTGGTTGCTTGCTCTCTATATGACCAGGATACTGTTATAAAGATATAGCAAATGCTGTAAAATGAAAAGAGGTAAAAATAAAACTCAAGTTCAAGTTTTAGTTCAACTACATACAACCCTGCACCATAAGTTTTTCAGAGGTTTAGCTCTCACAAGTATGTGAGACATGGTCTAAGCATAGTCTAAAGTAGGGGTCCCCAACTTCTGGGCCACAGACCAGTACTTCCTGTCAGATCAGGGGTGGCATTAGATCAGGAATAACACGCACAATAATGTAATGTGCCTCGGTTCATCCCAAAACCATCCTCCCCACCCCCTGGCCCGTGGAAAAATTGTCTTCCATGCATCCGTCCCTGGTGCCAAAAAGGTTGGGGACGACTGGGCTAAACTAATGAAAAAGCGGCTCCTGCGTGCTTCTCCAGCACAGCCGAGCACCATCTGTCCTTTTCCTCCTCCTACTCCAGCCACACCTGACTTCTTTCAGTTTTCCAAACACAGATGGCTCCCCCCTGACTTGAGGCTTTACTTACTAATATTCAGCCTCTCTGTCATCTACCACAGTTTTTTCCTTAGATAACTCCTTCAGTTTTACATCTCACCTGAACTGTAGCATTCTCTGAGAAGCCTTGATGCTCATACTACTTTGACTCCCCTCTATTTTATGCTTTCATAGCAAACAGTACTTGAACCTTGGTAGCAAGCGTGACTGTGGTATTCATGGAAGTGTTTCTGCCTCTTCAGTGAAAACAGGTTTTTGTCTGCCTTGATCCCTGCTCACCGACTGGTATATGGTGCATCCTCAATACAAATTTAGTACCTCACTTCTCTTCTGAAATCCTCACCATTTTCAGAGGGGTGTGGTTATAACACATTGTGTGAGAGCACTTCATAAATTGCAAAAGTAAACAGCAGATTGCTACAAAAATCAAAGTCACTACTTCTTATCTCTATGTTTTGAATTTCAAAAATCTCAAATTGTAACTGAATTTCTCTGAGCTGAAGCTATGTTTGAGCTTCCTTTATTACCGACTGAAACATGGCTGAGATGTGTGCACACTATCCCCCTCTCCTACCGTAGGAAGTAAAAGATGATGACAGAGGCCACTGTTAAAATCTTTTTGTAGGGAACGAATTACCCCAAAACTTGGTGGCTTAAAACAATGAGAAACATTTATTACCTTTCCCCATTTTTGTGGGGAAAGAAAGCAGAGGCCTCAGTCCCTCTCCACAGAGGTCTTGCCACAAAACAGCTTAATTGTCCTCACATAAGAAGGGCATGAGCCCCAGAAGGCCAGGAACATTGCTGCTGCTGCTGCTGCTGCTGCTAAATCGCTTCAGTCGTGGCCAACTCTGTGCGACCTCATAGACGGCAGCCCACCAGGCTCCCCCGTACCTGAGATTCTCCAGGCAAGAATACTGGAGTGGGTTGCCATTTCCTTCTCCAATGCATGAAAGTGAAAAGTGAAAGTGAAGCCGCTCAGTTGTGTCTGACTCTTAGCGACCCCACGGACTGCAGCCCACCAGGCTCCTCTGCCCATGGAATTTTTCAGGCAAGAGTACTGGAGTGGGGTGCCATTGCCTTCTCCACAGGAACATTGGAAGCCCATCAAATCTGGCTTCCACAGACCTTTTTCTCAGTCCAAAGTCACTGGTGCAGTGCTTTCTTCATGGACAGTATGTACTTAAATGTTTGATGGGATCAAGAGCTGAAATCATGGATAAATAGATGAAAGGGTGGGCCAAGAAGTGCATGCTACCTACTTTCTGAGCCTAGCAATGGAAAAACCAGAAGGAATGCTAAAGCAATAAGACTGCACATACATACTCCCCAATCACCACAGCCAAGGTTGCAGTGACTGGTTTGGGAAGAGATGCAAAACAGGTGTTAGTGATAGCTGGAGAGGACATGTGTCCTGGAGTAATTCTCTAGTATCTGAACCCAGTCTTCTCTTAATCATTTGTCTAAGAACCAAATGTATAGATAAATAGACTTGTCTATTGCAAAAAAAAAAAAAAATGGTGAGAGGCTTAGAAACTGCCAAATTCTTTTTTTCCTGCATTATCCTTATTATGGAAATTTATACTTTAGCTACCCTGAAGAATGTTATGCAAATACATTAGACAATACGGGGAGGGGGGGGATGTGAGCCTTTAGAATTCTTCTCTAATACAAGCATTACTATAATTATCACTTCAAAGTTCTAATAATAACATTATTTGCATTTTTCTTGACACTTTTTAGAAAGAATTTCTAAATGCTTGAGTAAATATTTGTAAATTATGACCATGAAACAGTAAAGGCCATTCAGAGTAAGAATATTGCAGACCAGAATTGATTACTTTAATATTCAAGCTTATTAGTTCACTCTAGAAACATAGCTCTGATCCTATGGGGGTTTATGATCTAATGAACCCAGGAGCAGGACGGTATTTCAGTGTGAATAAGCCAGAAACCTGTTAGTTATCCTGGACACCTTCTTCTCCTTTACCTCCCTCATGAAGTCATTAACAGCCCCTGGATCGACTCCTTACAGCCTGGACCATCACAATAGTCCCACACAGGTTTCAACACACATGCTCTAAAAACTCTAATCCCTACTCCCCTTAACAACCACACTGACCTTTTAAAAAATGATTTGTCATGTCTCTCCTCTTTTCAAAAGTCATCAATGGCTTTTTACATCTTAGATACAGAATAAAGATGCATATTGTTAACATGACCTGTAGACTCATGTGTGAGCTGGTCCAGATGTAACTCTCCCATTAAACCTGACGAGACCCCTCCTCACGTGCTGTCCTCCTCCAGCCTTCCTTTAATCCTAGAACATTCTCTTGCCATGTTATTGTCTGGGCTAGAATGTCCATCATTACATGCTTTCTTAAAAATCATGTCTTCAAGGACACCTCCTCTCAGTGGAAAGGCCTCAGTGGAAGTTAGTTCTTCCTATTATACACTTCACCGCACTACAGATCACCTTGGGAGCTTTTACCACAACTGTAAATTTTACTCCTCATGAGACAAAGTGAGCAGTGTTGATACTCTGTTTCCTCCACCCCCACCCACACCCTCACCATCCCAGCCCAAGGGCACAGACACTGCTATGCTTGTTGCTGGGCTTCCCGTGCCCTACAGCAGGCTCAACACAGAGCCCGTGCTCACTGAGCACATGAACTGAATAAATAAGGATTTCAGATGCATGCCCCGAATGCAGTTTAGACTGTGGAAGAATTTGATTTACTTAAGAAAAATTAAAAAGCAAAAGAATAAAAGATTCAAGAATGTATCTGTTGATGGATTCTTGTATTACTATCAATGGCTAGAACAGAAAGAGATAGAAGCTATGTTGGACAGTCAGAGAAAAGGGCATCTCAATCCCCAATTTATCAATAGTTGGGAGGTTTTAGAGACAGGAAAAAGGGTTTCCCTGGTGGCTCAGAGGTTAAAACGTCTGCCTCCAATGTGGGAGACCTGGGTTCGATCCCTGGGTCGGGAAGATCCCCTGGAGAAGGAAATGGTAACCCACTTCACTATTCTTGCCTGGAGAATCCCATGGACAGAGGAGCCTGGCAGGCTACAGTCCACAGGGTCACAAAGAGTCAGACACGACTGAGCAGCTACACTTTTCACAGATAGTAAAAAATCTTTCTAGACAGATTTGAAATGTAAGTTTGTTGATGTTGGTTCTTTTCCATTAAGAAGACTTTCAAACAGTCAGTAGAAGAGGGGAAGGGGAAAAAAGGAAGTAAGGGGATAATACAGTGTGGCAAAACAATACATAATAGATTCTCCAGGATTTATAGAGCACTCTCCATTGCCTACATACAAACCACTGCTAGCTAACTTTCATTAAATAAGAATCTATTTCCTTAAGAAAAGCAGGATGATTGTCCAATGCCTTACCTTTCCGTAGAATTAAAGAAAAAATAGCCAATGCTCCTCAGAAATATAGGAAAATATTATATAGAAAATTACATTAAAGACATGAGACCTACTCAGATAATGCAAATGGAATAAAAATAGTCATATTGAAAATATGGAGCTTACAGAACTTATGTTCTTTCTGTAGAAAAGTTAGCAGCAGATATTCAAGAATAAAGTGAAAACATTGACTGTAGTCAGAAATAATCTCGTGTACTTCAACTCTTTAAAAAAGGGTTTATATGCTTTGTATTCATTTTAACAAATTCTAAACATGAATTACAAATTTCTATTAGGACCATCACATATAAAACAAAAGAATTTTAATGAGTTTTCTCCCCAAAATACCTAGAGGTACAAATCCACATTAAGGATTAATGACCTGTCAGCTTGTACTTAAAGGAGAGAAGAGACATTTCAGTTGTAGAAATTTAAAAATAAAAGAACCTGAAGTAAGAAAACTTATCATTTTTCCCTTTTGTGTCATAAAAAGAACTGACCTGATTTATTTGCTTTAAATTGGCAAAAGGAAAATGTATTAAATGGTTGGCCTTTTAAGCAAAAATTCATTCTGATGACAAAATTAGAAAGCCTGGTCAGAAATACTCCTTTAGTCACTTAAATGATGTAGCATTATTGTCAGAGTCAAGCATAGTATAAAACGGAAAGGCTATTTACATTTTAGATTTAACAAAACGTCCCCAGTAGCTGTGATAACTTGGAAGGAGGACCTCATGCTCCTAGCCAAGCATGTCTGGTAGTAGGTGCCATAAAATACTTGAATAGCTATTTCAAACCATCAATGCAATTTTATCCCTATTTTTCAATAGTATTATCTGTTTCAAGTAAAAGTTAATGCTCAGTTTTGTGGTTCATTTATGTTTGATGCACGGCCATGCCAGAGAAGCTCTATTTGGGATGCTATGAATCTCTTTTTCCCCCTTTGAATGGATAAGTGATGTTATGACAGCGAAAGACAGAATCCAAAGACAAAAAGATCAAGCTGAATTTGAAACTCAGAAACTTCAGTGTTTAAATAGATGTGAAATGTGGAAGGTTTTGTAGTCTCAGCCCCAGTGTGCGTGACACAGCAACACCAGGAAAGCAACCCGTGGCAAGAACCATGTGACTGTAGAGTCAGGCAGTGTCTCGCTTCCTTTCTGTGGGCATGCCTCACATAAAAGGAGTTAACAGATCCCATCTCTTCCCTTCAAAAGGAGACAGTTTCCACTGACTAGACTGAGCAACAGTAATCTGACTCTACACTTGCTCCGTGAAAGCATCTATGTGATGGGAGAAAATAAAATCACCCAGTTTTGCCTGTAAGATGAAAAATAAATACAAATATTTGAGTAATTTATTTCTTTAACTTTTAGTATGAATATTTAGTGTCACAGAGAAAGAGAGTACCTGGGGGAAAGCAACACACAGTGTCCTGATTTTAAATAGACAGTATGTGCTCAAATCGACCTTTTTATAGCAGTTTTGTTCTAGTCCTGCTCTGAACCAAGAATGGTTACAGGGCACATCATTAAACAAGAAGGTCTTAGAAACACCTTAAATCCTCAATAAATCTTTATAACATTCACAGTTCTATATACCACCAGAGTACACATTAAAAGGTTTCCGCGACATAGAGTTGACCTAGCACCCTCTGCCTTCCAGGTGCTTTATGCAGTCACTGACAGAAGTGTGTAAAAATCAATTTATGTTCAATAAGGTAAATGTCAATGATATCTTTAAACATGATGAACCAATGGCATAGTTTATTTCCAGACATTCAAATTTTGATAGCTGATGACCTTAAATATTATTTGGGCATGGTCCAAAAGTTCAGAGACATTTAGTAAGCTATAATTAACTGGAAGAAAGTTCTAAAGTCATGACATTCTCTGCTCGGAAGCCTTCTGTGGCTCACAACTTCCTGCAGAAGGAAGACTTACTGGAATAGAAGGCACTTAAGATCTTGCATAATCTGGTTCTAAACTACCCTTTTAGCTTGATTTCACCCTTCTATCATCCATACCTTATCCTCCAAACAAATCTGACTATTCCTGGTTCTGACCACGTATCACATTTTCCCACCTCTGTCCTTAAGGGCTCCCCTTTCATTCCTTCTGTTGACTCTTCAAGTTTAAATTTGGACACTCTATTCAGAAGGCAGTCTGATAGAATGTGCATCAAGATCATTAATGTTATTTTATACACCTAACTCAGTCATTCTACTTCTAAGTCTTA
Source organism: Bubalus kerabau (assembly GCF_029407905.1). NCBI lineage: Eukaryota > Metazoa > Chordata > Mammalia > Artiodactyla > Bovidae > Bubalus > Bubalus kerabau. Next base: position 19,539,417 of record NC_073631.1, on the reverse strand, counting down.
GAAATAACAAGAGCTATAGATTTTTTTTTAATGTATGACAATGTATTTTACAATAACAAAAAGAGAAAAAAATCCCTGGAAGATACCTAAGAACCCAATATTGAAGGATTATATTAAAAATTATTATTCATCTGTATAATGGACTATTGGTTGGCTGTCAAGAGATCTTAAAAGGTTTTTAAGGACAAGAAGAAATGTTTAAGGTTTAACACATGGCAGAAATTGCAAAATATGATCTTAATTATGCAAAAACATGAGAAAAAGACTCAAAGGGAATATACCAAACTGATAATATCAAGATAATTCTAGATCTTGAGATTTGGGGTAATTTTTTTTTTTTGCTGCTGCTGCTTTTATAAACTCTCCTCTGCTTTAAAAACAATTCTGCATATATTACCTTTAAATCAGAAAACAGAATAACACACCAGAAAGGTTTTTTCAAAAAATTATATATTTTAAGTAGATGCTCACATGCCACCCTCTGTGAAATCTTCTCAAATTACCCCTTGATGGAATTAATTTCTTATTCTCTGGGTCCCATACTAATTTTGCAGTATAGGATATTTCTTAATCATATTTTCTGCCTGCTATGTTTGCTGAATTTCATTGAAAAAGAAAAGAATAACACAGATCCATGTCTTGGAATTTCTAAAAATAGGCTCAATTGAAGAGGCATTTTCTATATCTCTTAAATGGTACCTGTAATACAGTACCATCTTGTTCAGTAGAAGCACATCTGTCTAACATCAGAGTCTCCTTTATAAACGAAGAAACATCAAGCCTACCCTCACAGCTCTACATCTGCAGCTTGTTTGAAAATTCACGCCTTAATAACAGACTTTCTTCCTACTAAAGGCTGTACTAACATTATGGAACAAGGTGTGAAAATATATGCAGGGGTTAAAAAATAAACCAGTAATTTTATCATAAGCACAGAAATAAAAATCATGGCATAATTCTCCCAGCAAGACTATTCTGCCTTATTCCTCCAAATTGGATATACAGATGTTTGTATGAATTAATGTTATAAATTTTAACTAATATCTTGCAAAATTACCAGCTTTGTTTTTTAAACATTAATATTTGCTATAATTCTCTAAATTTTCAATATATACATATATATACACATATATGTATCTTTGTTATAAGATTGGAGGGAGTTGTCAGATAAAATATATGAAACCTAGTTAAATTTGAATTTCAGATAAATAGTGATTCCTTTATTAGTATATGTCTATCTTATTTGATATTTGCTATAATCTTTTTATACTAAAATATTATTCATGTGTATCTGAGATTCAAATTTAACGGGAGGTCCTGGGTTTTTATTTGCTAACTCTGGCAACTCTGGGTGGGAGAGTGATTGCATATTTAGAGATTTCGTAGTCTGGCTAAATAACCTCTTAAACCTACTCCTGGGTAGTATCTCATTTGAACTCAGCAGACAGTGAACTCAGATATCTGAATTCTCAGCATCCATCCAAACTAAGTTTTATAAAGAAAATCCGCTAATATTGATGCCAAGGAATCACCAGGACTCCCTAACCTCTCCAAATTCCAGAGCCTGAACTCCCTCTTATCAAGTCTATATGGAAAATTACATACAAATGATCAGGTTCTGCTGTGCCTTACACTTTATTTTTATGCATTTATGCTTAACAGAGGAGCCAAAAATGTTTGCCTTTAGATGCTCAAAATTTTTTTCAGAGTATTTAATGTGCAGTAGAGAACCAACTCTAATACGCCTTTGTTTTTTGTGTGTGTTTTTTTTAATAGAACAGTAAAGGGGATATGAATCTGCCTGCAATGCAGGAGACGTGGGTTCCATCTCTGGGTTGGGAAGATCTCCTGGAGAAGGGAACAGCTACCCACTCCAGTACTCTGGCCTGGAGAATTCCATGGACTACACAGTCCATGGGGTCGCACAGCGTCGGACACGACTGAGCAACTGTCACTTCTTTCTAGAGGGGATATGGCTAGCATTTGTCATTGCTGGCTTCTTCCTCAACATTAAGCTATTTTTCTTCAGATTTTCTGACTATTGTGACTTCATTTCCCTCGGTCCACTTTTTAATGTCCCTGCTGCTGCTGCTAAGTCACTTCAGTCGCGTCCAACTCTGTGCGACACCATAGACGGCAGCCCACCAGGCTCCTCCATCCCTGGGATTCTCCAGGCAAGAACACTGGAGTGGGTTGCCATTTCCTTCTTCAATGCAGGAAAGTGAAAAGTGAAAGTCAAGTCGCTCAGTCGTATCCGACTCTTCGTGACCCCATGGACTGCAGCCTACCAGGCTCCTCCGTCCATGGGATTTTCCAGGCAAGAGTACTGGAGTGGGGTGCCGTGAGGCTTCTTAAAATCAACATGCCATAAGATGAATTCTTTTTCCCTACTTTGTTCCCCAAAACTTCCTTCTTTCCTGTATTCTCAATTACTCATTCAGAAATTGCAATAAGGAATCACAGATATATTTAAATTCATCCTTTCCAACTATCCCTTCCTCAATCCTTATCAGTCAGATCTTCTCAGTTTCACCTCTTAAATATATCTGTTAGTGGTCCTTATTTCTTTTTTCTATCCTCTCTGTCCCTGCCTTAGCCTAGTCTCTCCTCAGCTATCTCCAGACCAGGGTTTCTCAAATTTCAATGTGCACATGAACCACCTCCAGATCTTGTTAAAATGTAAGTTCTGAGAGCATGGGTAGGGTGAGGTCCTGGAATTTTTATTTCTAACAGATCCCTGCTGATACTGATGCTGCTGGTCCAGGAACCACAGTTTGATACAGCAAGGCTGTAGGTTATTTTTACAGGCTATCAGCAAGTCTTTCTTCCATTCCAACTAATTGCCTCACTAAGGTCACTGTCCCGGGTAAAATTTTCCTGTGACTCCTTTGCCTACTGAATTATGAAGACATAAAGCACCTAGGCTATCATGACAGTTCCACGACCCAATCCTCTCCAGCTCCCAGATTCAGATTCTAAACTGATCCCACTTGACTTCCTTCTGCTTCTGAAACTCTCCTTTCCCACTTTTGTCCTTACAATAATCTTTGCCTCTAATGGCTCCCTCTTCCTGCTAAAGTTCAAATGTCACATAGTCTGTGAAACTTTCTATCACCATTCGGCAGCACCTAATACAATTAGCCGCATTTCCCACAACAGGGTGTCTTCACAAGCCACTTTGTGCATGCACTGATAACAATAATATACAAGGCTCACTATGTAAATTATGTGTAATATACATGATTGTATCTGTTTTACGTGTAATCATCATAACAATCCTATAAGGTAAGTACTATTATATCCCCACTTTATAGACCATGTATATGTGCATGTTAAGTCCCTTCAGTCATATCCAACTCTATATGACGCTATGGACTGTAGCCTGCCACACTTCCTCTGTCTGTGGGATTTCCCAGGCAAGAATACTGGAGTGGGTTGCCATTTCCTTCTCCAGGGGATCTTCCCGACCCAGGGATCAAACCCACGTCTCCGTTCTTTACCACTAGCGCCACCTGGGAAGCCTCTACAGACCATGAACAGGGTAACAATGGCACGTTTGCTCAGATCACATAGTTTTTTCATATCAAAGCCAATTTTCAAGCCCAGGCAGTCTGTTATCAGAATCCAGCATCTTAACCATCGCACCACACTACCTGTATAATTATATCTCACTTCAAGTATTAGGGTGAATCATTTGAACTCCTAGTATTTCTTTCTCATACAGCTATAAAACAGCAATCTCCTATGATTCAACATTTTCAATAAATTAAGAATAACACATGGACAGATGCCTCATCTTTTTCTCCATAAAAATTCCCTTGATTAAGCACAGGTCTAGAACATACCTGATACGTAAATAGACTTTGTTAAATGAAGCAAAGATAGCTCCATTTACTGAGAAGTGAATGCATGCTGGGCACCATACCAAGTGCTTCATACACACTGTCATATTTAAATCTCATTACAACATGGACTATGGATACGATTATTTTCACAATACAAACTAACTCTTTAGTTCCTAGGATAAATGCCTATGGGCACACAACCAGTGACACAGCAAAGGAGTACCCAATCCGACCTGCCCTAAGGGACAGGGTGTCAGCCTTCAGTGTTAGGTTGAATAGGACCTTGAAGAATATGTATCTTTCTCACTAAGTCAAACATAAGTTCTGGCTTTTAAAAAATTTACATATTTTAGGATGAGGATGAAAACAAAGCTTCTTTGTCAGCTGGCTTTGTATCTTTTTAATTTGAAATAGACACAAAAATAGAGACAAGAACAAATAATCTCCCATGGACCCATCACCAAGCTTCAAAATTATCAAGATTCTTGATTTCATTTACCTCCCCACACTTTATTTGTGTGTTATCACTGAACAATTTCAAAGCAAGTCCCAAATATCATATCATTTCACATGTAAATTCATCAGTATATATCCCTAACAGATGTGTTAAAATAGCCACAAGACAGTTATCACACTTAACAAAATTAATATTCCTTAATATGATCTAATACCCAGTCTATGTCAAAAAATGTCTTCTTACAGTGATGTGATTGAATTAGAATATGAGCAATGACTACCCATTACGCTTGACTCTTATGTATGTTAAGTTTCTTTTCATCTGTAATGGCTCCCCCTCCCTTTGCTATTCACAAATCCTTTATTTGTTGAAGAACTGATAGCTAAGTCTGAAAGTGTTAGTCTCTCAGTCATGTCCAACTTTTTGTGACCCCATAGACTATATCCTGCCAGGTTCCTCTATCCATGGAATTCTCTAGGCAAGAATACTCTCCAGGGGATCTTCCTGACCTAGAGATCAAACTCAGGTCTCTTGCATTGCAGGTAGATTCTTTACCATCTAAACCACCAGGGAACCCCAAGGGGCTTAATTAAATTCAGGTTCAATCATTTTTGACAAAAATCTTCATAGGTGGTGCTATATATGTCTTATGACGCTAATAAGGATGCACTAAGAGTGAAAAAGTTGGCTTAAAGCTCAACATTCAGAAAACTAAGATCATGGCATCTGGTCTCATCACTTCATGGCAAATAGATAGGGAAACAGTGGAAACAGTGTCAGTCTTTATTTTTGGGGGCTCCAAAATCACTGCAGATGGTGACTGCAGCCACGAAATTAAAAGACTCTTACTCCTTGGAAGGAAAGTTATGACCAACATAGACAGCATATTAAAAAGCAGAAATATTACTTTGCCAACAAAGGTCCATCTAGTCAAGGCTATGGTTTTTCCAGTGGTCATGTATGGATGTGAGAGTTGGACTGTGAAGAAAGCTGAGCACCGAAGAATTGATGCTTTTGAACTGTGGTGTTAGAGAAGACCCTTGAGAGCCCCTTGGCCTGCAAAGAGATCCAACCAGTCCATTCTAAAGGACATCAGTCCTGGGTGTTCATTGGAAGGACTGATGCTAAAGCTGAAACTCCAGTACTTTGGCCACCTCCTGCAAAGAGTTGACTCATTGAAAAAGACCCTGATGCTGGGAGGGATTGGGGGCAGGAGGAGAAGGGGACAAGAGAGGATGAGATGGCTGGATGGCATCACCTACTCATTGGACATGAGTTTGAGTAAACTCCGGGAGTTGGTGATGGACAAAAGGCCCGGTGTGCTGCAATTTATGGGGTGGCAAAGAGTCGGACATGATTGAACGACTGAACTGAACTGACTAAATGTCTGGTGGTCCTAAATTTAGTGAGGTTAAGATTGATCAGTAGGTTCAAGAATTGTCAGCCTGATCTACTAATTACTCTGTGCTCCAACAAATTTTATCAAAATAGTTTTAGTCATTAACTTTTGTTTTCAAGGACTAATTTTTAAGAGTTTTAAAATGATCACTTTTTTCTGATTATATCATTTCTTTTGCATTTATAAGCTGGAATTCTTATTGATTATCAACCAACCACCCATTATGTTGCTCAGCAAATGGGTCAGGGTACAATGCAAAGATATTAAATGCAGCATTCAGTATTGGCTTGGAAACTGATAAAAGTCTCTAGTGTTAAAAATTATCATTCATACTGCTGCTGCTACTGCTACTGCTGCTGCTAAGTCACTTCAGTCGTGTCCGACTCTGCCCGACCCCAGAGACGGCAGCCCACCAGGCTCCACCGCCCCTGGGATTCTCCAGCCAAGAACACTGGAGTGGGTTGCTGTTTCCTTCTCCAATTCATGAAAGTGAAAAGTGAAAGTGAAGTTACTCAGTTGTGTCTGACTCAGCGACCCCATGGACTGCAGACCACCAGGCTCCTCTGTCCATGGGATTTTCCAGGCAAGAGTACTGGAATGGGCTGCCATTGCCTTCTCCGTGTATAGTGTTAGGTTGGTGCAAACCTAATTGTGGTTTTACATTGTTGAATGCTGCTGTTTGATACTGGAATACATTCTTAAATAAATGTGGTTATGTTATACATAATTTTAATGCTCATTTCTCACTTTATGATTTTTTGCTAATGACACTACTTGCTGTTTATTTTATGTTTATTTTATTATTTTTTAAAAATATATTCTTTTTATTTGCGCCAGATCTTAGTTATAACATGTGAGCTCTTGGTTGCGGCATATGGAACCTAGTTCCCTGACCAGGGATTGAACCTGGGCCCTCTACATTGGGAGCTCAGAATACTAACCACTGGGTCACCAGGGAAGTTCCTTATGTTTATTTTAGACTAGGGAAATGATGTTACAGAAAAAGCAAATTCGAGTGATTTTTTTATTCAAGTTCAAAATGGGTCATAAAGCAGCAGAGATAACTCGCAACATCAACAATGCATTTGACCCAGGAACTGCTAATAAATGTACAGTGCAGTGGTGGTTTAAAAAGTTTTGCAAAGGAGACAAAAGCCATGAAGATGAGGAGCGCAGTGGCCAGCCATCAGAGTTGACAAGCATGCAACGACAATGACCAATGGAGAGGATCATCAAAGCTCATCTTTTATAACTACACGAGAAGTGGTCAAAGAACTCAATGTCAACCATTCTATGGCTCAGCATTTGAAGCAACAATGGCACCCCACTCCAGTACTCTTGCCTGGAAAATCCCATGGACGGAGGAGCCTGGAAGGCTGCAGTCCATGGGGTCACTAAGGGTCGGGCACGACTGAGCGACTTCACTTTCACTTTTCATGCATTGGAGAAGGAAACTGCAACCCACTCCAGTGTTCTTGGCTGGAGAATCCTAGGGACGGTGGAGCCTGGTGGGCTGCCGTCTATGGGGTCGCACAGAGTCAGATATGACTGAAGTGACTTAGCAGCAGCAGGAAAGGTGAAAAAGCTCAATAAGTGGGTGCCTTATGAGCTGACTGAAAATCAAGAAAATTGTCATTTTGAAGTGTCTTCTCTTACTCTATGCAACAACAACGAACCATTTCTCAATCAGATTGTGATATGTGATGAAAAGTGGATTTTATATCACAACCAGGAACAGCCAGCTCAGTGGTTGGACCAAGAAGAAGTTCCAAAGCACTTCCCAAAGCCAAAATTGCACCAAAAAAAGGCCATAGTCACTGTTTGGTGGTCTGCTGCCTGTCTGATCCACTACAGCTTTCTGAATCTTGGCGAAACCATTATATCTGAGAAGTATGCTCTGCAAATCGATGAGGTGCACTGAAAACCGCAACGCCGGCAGCCAGCATTGGTCAACAGGAAAGGGCCCAATTCTGCTCCAAGACAACGCCCAACCACAACCAGCACAACCAGCGGTTCAAAAGTTGAACGAATTGGGCAACAAAGTTTTGCCTCATCTGCCACATTCACCTGACCTCATTCAACTGACTACCACTTTTTCAAGCATCTCGACAATTTTTTGCAGGGAAAATGCTTCCACAACCAGCGGCAGGCAGAAAATGCTTTCCAAGAGTTTGTCGAATCCCAAATCACAGATTTTTACGCTATAGGAATGAACATGCTTATTTCTTGTTGGCAAAAATGTGTTGATTGTACAACCAAAACATGTGTTGGTTCCTATTTTGATTAATAAATATGTTGTTTGAGCCTCGTTATAATGATTTAAAATTCACAGTCCAAAACCACAGTCCAAGCAAAAAATTATGTTTCCACCAACCTAATAACATCAAACCACTATGTGCACATGGAACTAACAAAGTGTTGTAGATAAACTTTAATTTAAAAAGAAAAAGGATGCTGGGACTTCCTTGGTGGTCCAGTGCTTAGGACTCCATGCTTCCATTGCAGGGGGCAGGGGTTCAGTACCTGGTAGGGGAACCGAGATTCCTCAAGCTGCTTGGTGTGGCCAAAAATAAATAAAGATAGTGAAACTGATGTTTATAGCAATGAAGACACTTGCCCAAGGCCACACAAGTAAGCAGTGAAGCAGGGCTCAATCCCAGACATGTCTATGCTCCTGGCATTGTATATTATTCATATTAGGACAAATTAAAAAGTCCTCCATCAAATTATAATTGACATAGACTTCAAAGGGTACTTGGTTATTCAAAGAACATTTGATTCAATAAACATTTATCCTGTTCAAAGTAGGATTTTGCTAAGTAAACTTTCTTTTCTACATTAAGAAAGAGATATTTGATTACCTGTTGTTTGACCAATTCATCAACTTTGGAGATCCATACATACAAAAAAAGTAGAACCATAGTTAACAGGTCATAATACTGTGAAGAGAAATTTAAATAAAAATACTGTCCTTCGTCACATTAATATAGCCAACCCAGTAAAAATATGGCCTTTTCTTTATGAGTCTACATAATAAGCTGTTATGCTGGGCATTGTGTAAAAAACATCATCCATATCATTTTCACAGAGCATCAGATAAAAAAAATAGTATCTGGGAGGAGAATGTAGCTAATGAAAGTACATTATTAGCTCGTGTTTACCTATTCATTGACAAAGGAAATTGCATCCCAAAGAGAAATATACAAGGGAAATTTTAAACTGAAAGTATCTGAGGAAATTAAAGTCAAGCATCTTGGTTCAGGACAAGTAACAGAGGTCTCCACCATCTGTGACAGAGGTCTGTACCATCTATAAGTGACAGAGACCTGTACCATCCTTAGGATACAATAGTGTCAACATAATCTTCTCTATTCTATTTGCCTATATTTAATGGGCTCATGATGAGTATAAGTTTTAAAGCCATTATGTTTCTCCATCCTTGGAAATAGCGTGGGACATTGGCAAAAGCCTCACCCTTCAGTTCAGCAGACTTAGCTCCTAATTCCCACACCCACACTAGCTACTGGCTTCAGACAAATCCTTCCTTATATGAATTATATATATGAAGAGATTGGATGAGACAGTATAAAACCACTCCTACCTCAAGTTGTCTATGATTTTGTCAGTGAATTGAAAATGTTAGTCACTCAGTCGTGTCCGACTCCTTGAGACCCCATGGACTGTGGCCCACCAGGCTCCTCTATCCACGAAATTCTGCAGCAAGAATACTGGAGTTGCCCTTCTCTCCTCCAGGGGAATCTTCCCGACCCAGGGATTGAATCCAGGTTTCCCACATTGCAGGCGGACTCTTTACCAGTTGATTTTGTTAAGCACTACCCAGAAAAGTGTACACAATTGAGTTACTTTGATGAAATTATTCCCTGAGAAACACTTGAACAAGTTTATTGAATATTATGAACATCATACTCAATGTAGCCTCACTAGCAGAAAATTAACCTCAGAGAGCAGCAAATACAGCCCACCTCTGAAAAATGTGCAGGCTCCAATCTCCTGGTACTAAATACCCAAGACAAAGAGAACAGTAGAATTTGAAAAGATTTAGTGCAAATCATATTTCAATATTTTGTTCCATAATTTCACATTTCTCCTTTGAGTCATTCAAAACATAACATCAATAAAAATGTCCATGTTTAGAATAAAATAAAGTTTTCTCTCCTTTATCTTTAAGGAGACAATCAGTCAAGAAACCTAGTTAGTTTAAAAGGCATAATGAATGTAAAAGGAAAGCAAAGCTTCCTATCAGAGCTGCCTGTGTGGGAGAGAAGAAAGACAGAAAGATGGTAACAATAACCCTGTGTACGAGACAGCAAAAGAGACACTGATGTATAGAACAGTCTTATGGACTCTGTGAGAGAGGGAGAGGGTGGGAAGATTTGGGAGAATGGCATTGAAACATGTAAAATATCATGTATGAAACGAGTTGCCAGTCCAGGTTCGATGCACGATACTGGATGCTTGGGGCTGGTGCACTGGGACGACCCAGAGGGATGGAATGGGGAGGGAGGAGGGAGGAGGGTTCAGGATGGGGAACACATGTATACCTGTGGTGGATTCATTTTGATATTTGGCAAAACTAATACAGTTATGTAAAGTTTAAAAATAAAATAAAATTAAAAAAAAAAAAAGAAAGACAGAAAGTCAACAGAGAGGCTTGGATTTCTCACAGCGTTCTCACTGAAATTGTGGCCATCATGAATCTTTACTCTTAATATTTTCTTCCTTGAAATAATCTGAGTAAATGACAGGCCTCCATCCACCCACTTGAGGTTAAGGAACAGGTTTAGTTTGGGAACAGTTTCACAGTCATACAAAAGGGTCGCATAGAGAAGTTTCCAATGACTCCAAATGTTCAACTGTCTGAGTCATCAGAAGAGGTGATGCGAAAGAGGTGGGGAGAATAAAGCTCCCTTGCTGGTCTCTACGGGAGACTCAGAAACCATGATGCTGTGCTCTCCTGGAAACAAAACCAAACAAAGAAGCAGCAGTAAGGACTGGATTCTCTTGACAAGGCCTCCTTACCTGGCATCATCCCACCTGGTTAGCAGTGGTCAAAGCCAGGGGAATTTTCAAGAGAAATGTTAATACATCAAGACATAAAAGGAATCCTCCATCTCTAAACCAGTGAAAGGTGTTAAACCACAGCAAGATTTGTGGGAGAAGAGTGAATCGAAAGAAACTTTTTGTTATTTATTTTTGTGAACACCAGGTTATGGCCTTAAACATGTACACCCACGATAAATGTTTTTCCCAGAATTCTGGTAAAATGCAGCAGTGGGTCAAGAGACAGTGTCGGCTTATTCCACAAAATATGTGATGGGAGCACCTAAACACACCAGTGAAACCCAGAGCTCTTTAATCAGATTTAAGCAGCAAAGAGATTTTACGGTTCAATTTTTCTGTTGGCTCATGCTCTCTTTGGTGTTCTGGCTTTAAAAATGCCAAGATCCTATATTGCATGCATGCTTAACATATGAGTATAAGACACTTTCTAGCCATTTTCTTAGGAAATACTCTTGAGTGAGAAAAAATGGACAATCTATTGACAGTAAAAGCACGTTTTACTTGTTTTGAAAGGAACCACCCACAGTGACAGTGGGTTGGAATCTATCCATCTTCACTCTCCAGGTTTCTGCACAAGGCCATAAAAATTCTGTGAGAATCATCATAAGAAAAAATACACCAGGTCACATCTGCTTTGAGGTACCATTTTATAAGCCAGAGGTGATCATACCAGAAAGAGTTCTCAACACAAGGGATGTATTTTATCTCCACTGTTTGCTACCTCTGATCCAAAGTTTAAGGGGACTCTTGATATCCACCTTCTGAAAAGGACACAGTCCAGAAAATAATAGAAGAAAATTCCTTAGAACAACTGCCTGTGCCTTCTGGAATGAGCAAATGAAGTGTCAAGTAAATAAAGAACAAAATAGTTCTATGCCTCCTACTCCTTCATTTATTTCCAGCAAAGACTGTTTCAAACTCTGATTTCTAAAGATCATGGTCATCTGTGCACAGTTTCTAGGCACGGGTAGCAATGGACTAACTCTGTCTAATGAGATTAAGAACAAAACCAGGCCACACTTCACCTGAATTGAGTTCCGGGATAAAAGAAAAACATCCTGCCTTAATGAATTGCCAGTCAGCAAAGCATTCAGGTGACGCTTATCCTCTTCCTTCCTTCTTGATCTTCAATCCCCATCAGGAGTTGGGAGTTCAATCCAGCAGGGACGCTACAGTGTTTACTAACTGATTTGGCAGCCACACTCCCTCGATTTGAGATATGCCTTCAACAAGGTGATGCCAACTTTCCTTCCAGATGGTTGTCAGGCACCCACAAGCAACGACCCACACAGCCGCTGGCAGCAGTTGGGAAGAGCTGTGAGCAATGTCACATCCCGAGAAGAAAGCCAGCAAATCACATCTTCTGGTGTTCTCAAGAACCAGAGGAGTTCTATTTTTATTAGCGGGATCATTTACAATAGGCATGAAATTAATTTATTGCTACACTGGTTTAAAATATTTACGTTTTTGTTGTTTTTGCAGTTGGCATGAATCTGTTTTGCAAGAGATTAGGACAGGGAGCAGACGATGAACAAGAAAAACCACACAGCTCCGTCAGAGCAAGTGTTTGGCAAGATTATTGGTATTCTTGACCAAGAAGCAAGCAGATAAACATAAAGCATGTGCTAAATCTATATCTTTTAGCCTCTGGATGCAATAACAGAAATGGGGGAGGGGGAGATTGTCCTAGCTCTGTGAAATAGAACTGAGATGGACATTTTCCCTGTCCTTTGCATAAGTTCTGACTGGCAGTGAACAGTCCTGGAATTAACAAACTGCAGAAGCATCACTTATTCATTTGCTTTGGCTGTTTGTTTTGCTCCTTTAATTTTACTGGGCCATCAGCTTTTTAACTAAGCTGCCTCCAGGGCTTATAGTTTGGGCAGACGAGTTAACCAGGGTAAGCAGCACTTTTTAAGGCATTTGTGTGCTTTACTAGGATAGCACAGTGGCTATGTATTCCAGGAAAAAGATAAAACATTTGCTGGTGAAGTATGTCTCAACCTGTGAGATAGAGGAATTTTCAAGAATGTGAGTCCACCCCCCAACCAGAATCACCCCAAGGTAGCTTTAAGTGAAAGTATTCGTTGCTCAACCATGTCGGACTCTTTGCAACCCCATGGACTGTAGCCCGCCAGGCTCCTCTGTCCGTGGAATTCTCCAGGCAAGAATACTGGAGTGGGTAGCCACTCCCTTCTTCAGGGGATCTTCCCCATCCAGGGAGGGAACCAGGGTCTCCTGCATTGCAGACAGATTCTTTACCATCTGGGCCATCTCTCCTGAAATCCTCTCTCTTTACCAGCACTCATACTACATCTCAATGTTAACAGAAAGAGCTTCCTAAAGTCTCTTCTAACTCTTGCTTTCTCCCTTCTTAGGTCATCAGTGAAAATGATAACCTTGGTGTATAATACTTTTATAAGTCTAACTTTCTGGTCTCCAGATACTATACTACACTATAGCATACCACACCACACCATACCATACTATACTGTACTATGCTATACTAAATTTCATTGCCTCACTAGGAGCAACTAGAAGCATACGTATGCAAGTTCTTAATTGATTTCAGTTCAGTTCAGATCAGTCGCTCAGTCATGTCTGACTCTTTGTGACCCCATGAACCACAGCACTCCAGGCCTCCCTGTCCATTACCAACTCCCAGAGTTCACGCAAACCCATGTCCATTGAGTCGGTGATGCCATCCAGCCATCTCATCCTCTCTTGTCCCCTTCTCCTCCTGCCCTTAATCTTTCCCAGCATCAGGGTCTTTTCCAATGAGTCAGCTCTTCCCATCAGGTGGCCAAAGTATTGGAGTTTCAGCTTCAACATTAGTCCTCCCAATGAACACCCAGGACTGATCTCCTTTAGGATGAACTAGTTGGATTTCCTTGTAGTCCAAGGGACTCTCAAGAGTCTTCTCCAACACCACAGTTCAAAAGCATCAATTCTTTGGTGCTCAGCTTTCTTTATAGTCCAACTCACATCCATACATGACCACTGGAAAAACCATAGCCTTGACTAGATGGACCTTTGTTGGCAAAGTAATGTCTCTGCTTTTGAATATGCTGTCTAGGTTGGTCATAACTTTCCTTCCAAGGAGTAAGCATCTTTTAATTTCATGGCTGCAGTCACCATCCGAAGTGATTTTGGAGCCCCAAAAAATAAAGTCAGCCCCTGTGCCCACTCTTTCCCCATCTATTTGCCATGAAGTGATGGGACTGGATGCCATGATCTTAGTTTTCTGAATGTTGAGTTTTAAGCCAACTTTTTCACTCTCCTCTTTCACTTTCATCAAGAGGCTCTTTAGTTCTTCTTCACTTTCTGCCATAAGAGTGGTATCATCTGCATATCTGAGGTTATTGATATTTCTCCCAACAATCTTGATTCCAGCTTGTGCTTCTCCCAGCCCAGCATTTCTCATGATGTACTCTGCATAGAAGTTAAATAAGCAGGGTGACAATATACAGCCTTGACATACTCCTTTTCCTATTTGGAACCAGTCTGTTGTTCCATGTCCAATTCTAACTGTTGCTTCCTGACCTGCATACAGATTTCTCAAGAGGCAGGTCAAGTGGTCTGATATTCCCATCTCTTTCAAAATTTTCCACAGCTTATGGTGATCCACACAGTCAAAGGCTTTGGCATAATCAATAAAGCAGAAAGAGATGTTTTTCTCTTGCTTTTTCGATGATCCAGCAGATGTTGGCAATTTCATCTCTGGTTCCTCTGCCTTTTCTAAAACCAGCTTGAACATCTGGAAGTTCATGGTTCACGTACTGCTGAAGCCTGGCTTGGAGAGTTTTGAGCATTATTTTACTAGCGTGTGAGATGAGTGCAATTGTGCGGTAGTTTGAGCATTCTTTGGCATTGCCTTTCTTTGGGATTGGAATGAAAACTGACCTTTTCCAGTCCTGCGGCCACTGCTGACTTTTCCAAATTTGCTGGCTTATTGAGTGCAGCACTTCCACAGCATCATCTTTCAGGATTTGGAATAGCTCAACTGGAATTCCATACCTCCACTAGCTTTGTTCGTAGTGATGTTTCCTAAGGCCCACTTGACTTCACATTCCAGGATGTCTGGCTCTAGATGAGTGATCACACCATCGTGATTATCATGAAGATCTTTTTTGTGCAGTTCTTCTGTGTATTCTTGCTACCTCTTCTTAATATCTTCTGCTTCTATCAGATCCATACCATTTCTGTCCTTTATTGAGCCCATCTTAATTGAATAGACATTCTCAAAGAGCTCCAAAAATTCTAAGCCAATAGCTGAATATAACCCACATAAAATAAGGCTGACTTTTAAGTTGAGATACATTTTCTTCTCTTTTTAACACACAAGGTGGTTTTTCTTCCCCTAACTAAATAGTGCTATACACCAAGAAAACAGCAAAAGATTCCAAGGACCTGAAGTTTAAAACAGGAGCTGACAGTTTTCTTTGCATTATGTGATTGAGAATTGGTTCCATTTTGACCTTCTGAAGCTTGACTAATCCTATTTTAGATTCGGAAGTCAATGTTCTGTCTTGCTTATAAAGTCAGAAGATTTAATTTTTAAAAAAAAGCAGAGATAGGTGTATGCTGGTTGATTAGGATTCATAACTTGATTAAGTATCTGCTGGAGCCAGTTCTAAAACATGATGCTTGAACTGTATTTATTTCACTTTTAATAGCATCTTTTTTGCTTATTCAGGTAATACATGCCAGTTTTAAAAACTGTGAATTTCAGAGGAGTAAAAAGAAACACATGTAAATCCTTGAAACTCTCAGAAATAACTGGAGGTATATCTTCCTACTCTTTTAGAATACGTGCCTGGAAAATCCCATGGATGGAGGAGCCTGGAAGGCTGCAGTCCATGGGGTCGCTGAGGGTCGGACATGACTGAGCGACTTCAATTTCACTTTTCACTTTCATGCATTGGAGAAGGAAATGGCAACCCACTCCAGTGTTCTTGCCTGGAGAATCCCAGGGATGGGGCAGCCTGGTGGGCTGCCGTCTATGGGGTCACACAGAGTCGGACACGACTGATGTGACTTAGCAGCAGCAGCACATACATATATACATTTTTAAATAATATTGGGCTCATGCTAGGCATTCCTAGTTATGTTAAATACATCTTAATACTATTCCATGAAGTGTATTTATTTTTAAATTAGTCTTCAAAGTTTCCAGTTAACAAACTTCAAAAGCCCAAAATGTTAATCATTAAAGAATACTTGTAAAATCACATTCAAGAAACTGATGGTTTAAGGTAAAGAAAAGAAAAACTCATTGGAAGTTGAAGTATAACCGTTAAGAATATGAAGTTGATTTTAGGCAAGTTATTTAAACCTTGTGTGCTTCCCACTCCTCATCTATAAAATGAGGATAAAAATATTCCCTTGCTTACAAAATTGTTATAAGCATCATAAATCAATATATATCAAGCACTTAGAATAATACCTGGAACACTATAGGTCATTTGTAAATGCTTAGTGCCATTATCCATAACTCTCATTTGGTCACTTAATCACATACTGTTTTGGAATTGTTTTTGGTTTGTCTTTTGGCAATTATTTTTGTTTTCCTATTTTCTGTGATTTTACTGTTTGGGCATAACTCTCTTTTATGTAACTACCTCAGTTCTTCCTTGCCTGCTGCTTGTTCTACTTTCTCTTGTCTCCCGTCCTGTTGGGAACTTGTGGGTCTTTATTAAACCTGATTATGCTTTCTAAAGTCAAGGCTTTTGACTGTCAGCCTGGAATTAGGGAATAATCTAGCAGAAAAGCCATCCTCAAAAGATTCAGTCTGTGGAGCTGTTTCTGCCACAGGCTTCCTACACCATGTGACTCGACCCATTTTATAATCTTCGCTCATTTGTTTTTACCCTTGGGCTGAATGTCCCTGGGCATAGAGGGCCTGTCTATCAGGTGGCAGTTGAGTCAAAAATAAAACCTACTATACTACATTCCCTACTACGCTATTCTAATTACTGAAAACAGCCCAGGGTGAGGAGAAATTGAGAAAGAGAGAGAGAGAGAGAGTGAGTCACAGAGGCTTCCCTTGTCTCTGCAACTGAGTGTTATAAGAAGAGGTGAGGAGACCCTGCCACGCACCCAAGGGCAATTTCCTACACAGCCAGCTCAAGAGTTGAGAATGGTTCTCCCTCACCAACCGAATCTCCTTGCTGGAATCATTTTTCTCTTTTAGAGTCTCAAAACACCAAAGCACAAGGAAGCACCATGTTACAAGTACCAGAGCTCCGCTGAGTCCCTGTGTGTGCATCTGCGTATCCTACTGGGAGAGTATATAGGATTCCCGTGGTTATAATTGGCGCTGCTGCCCTTCGGCTTAGAATTGCATTACTGAAAAGCAAAGGGGTTGCTGTTGTACTTATGATCATTAATATTTCAACCCAGAGGGAACTGTTTTCTAAACCCTAGGAGAGGTAACAGAGGTTAGCATGGCAAAACACAGTCAAAATGCCATAACCTGCAGCCAGATGTGTTATGAATAACAATGAGTGGAAGAAGTAATAAAAATGGATAAGGAGAACAAGCCTCTAGTGTTAAAAACCTTAGCAAATTGAGGTTTTGTTTAAATACGTGGGAGCTAAATGCCAAAGAAAAGCCCCCTGACCTAAGCAGCTTGCTGAAAGTGGCTGCACATAATTCAACAAACTCTGCCAGGAAAGTTACACACAAAAGGTTGAGAAAAGCTGATCTAATAGATCAACTAATGGTCTAGAAGGAAGTTATAGAACCAGACGGCTCATCCCAGACTCCTCTCTCTCTTCTTCTTTCGTTGACATTCCCTCAGGGCCCCATCACCTTAGAAAAGGAATTTAACCAACACATTGCAGAAAGGATAATAAATACTTGCCAACAGCCTACCAAAGGAGGGCGCAACAGAAATATCAATAATATGGGTTCAAATAAGCAGCTGCTTCCAAAATGAGAACATTTCTGTGACCACAAAGTACACTCCCTTACAGTAGATCACGTCAAACACAGTCATACAGATCAGACCGCCCTTTTTTTCTAGAATTTAGAATGAGTTCTTTAGAGAGTCAGCGTTCAGCTTCTCTGGTTTTCGAATGTCAGCAGTCTTCGAGGTACCTTCTGCCAAGGAGTAAAGCGAGTCTGTGACTGTCTTTAGTTTCATAAAATAAGGTTGAGTCTGAGAAATTAAACTTTACAACCTGCAATCCTGTAATAATGATAAACTTCTACTTATGCTATTATTTTTTCATATGACCTAACTATAACTATATATATGGAAATTAAGTGGGTGTTAAGATGTTCAGAAATGAGTAATCTTAACCTTTCACATAGAATCCTGTTGTGTAGCCAAGGCATCTAAATAAAATGAAAAGAAGCCTTTGTTTTCTTAATAAATAATTAATGCCTAGATATGGCTCTCCCATTACCACTTTCCCTCTATGAAAGATATGGAGGGTATCATCAATCTCGTCAATATTTCACGCCATTCCGGTTCTGTTTACAGAAAACCAGCTCCTCCAGCAACCAACACAAATGGATCAGAGCTGGCAAGCAAGGTGAGAATTGGCTCCGAACGTCACACCCACTTTAAACTGGTGACATCATGCATTCTGTAGTCACTGACGTACTTGAATTTCTATGACTGAACTGTATGCCTCCTTAGAGTTATCCTGAAGAAAGAGTATGACATAAAATCTACAGCCCTAAATTCCCTGGTAGCTCAGACGGTAAAGAATCTGCCTGCAATGCAGGAGACCCAGGTTCAATCCCTGGGTCAGAAGGTCCGCTGGAGAAGGAAATGGCTGCCCACTCCAGTATTCTTGCCTGGAGTATTCCATGGGCAGAGTAGCTTGGCAGGCTACAGTCCATGGGGTCGCAAAGAGTTGGACACAACTAAGCGACTTTCACGTTGCTTCGAATTGATAGGAGCTACACTTGGAGGCATTAGATCTAGCCCAAGCTGTTAACACCAAATGGATTAACTGCATCTGAAAACTCACACATCAGTGGACTTAACAGCGGGAAATTTGAGGGACTCAGCTAACGCAAAAAGTATTTTCAGCATATCAGTCACTATGTCTTAAGGAATTAAGAAGAAAATGAGAACCAACACATTTATATTTTTATTAAATGTTGGTATTCAAATGAGTTTGGTTGTGATTTTTTTTGTTTCTGTTTGCTTGTTTTGTGTGGGGGGCGGGGATGCGGGCGCAGTTTTGGCCGCACTATGAGGCATGTGGGATCTTAGTTCCCCGACCAGGGATCCAACCTGTGACCCCTGCAGTGGAAGCATGGAGTCTTAACCACTGAACCACCAGGAAAGTCCCAATTTGGTTGTGATTTCTAACAAAAATGCATAAAACAAAAGCATGGCTTGGGAAATCGTAAAATGAAGATCTCCTAAACCACAAAGGAAGTGACAGAAGAAAGAAAAGGCATAATTTTTTAATCAAATGAAGGTATTTTTGTGTTTACATTGATGTTCTAAAATTATTAGGATGTGATCAATATTCCATTTTTTTTCTTTTTCCTGTGATTCCTATACCTCCAAAAACCAAGTAAACACCAAAAAAAACAAAACAAAACAAAAGCTATAGCAAAATAGGAAATCAGCAAAAAAGACAGCAGTCATCACTGAAACAATTAAAAGGGGAAGCAAGCCAGAACTCTACGTAGTTCAATCAACTGATTCTAACCATAAAATAATTTGAATTCTGCTGTAGTCTGATGAAACATAATTAAAAAATAACAAAGAGAGATTAGAAAGTTACTAAATATCAGTAACACTCACCTACAAGGAAAAGGTGGGTTTATAGGTGACTTGTGTCTAGCAGAAGTAAGAATCTAGCTCCGTTTGGAAATTTCTTTAAAATTTTGAAAAAGTAAAGCTACTTACAAGTAAAGGCCCCAGGAACAAAGAAAGAGATCAAATCAGAAGCACTGTTAGTAAATATTCTGAATAATAAGCAAATTTTACTGGTTTCTCTGTCTCTCAGACACTAAAAAGATAAAAAGATCAAATCAAAAGCCTATTTCACCATCAACCCCTTATTAACCTTCTCTCAGACCTCAGCTATTCTAAGTGTTCACATCTAGAAGGATGTCCCAGTAGTCACTTGAGAAAAGCACCCTGGAAGAATCATTCATTCCACCTCCATTACACACAGGCTCTCCCACCTCCCACAAAGACAAGTTCTGTGTTTGTTCTTAAAAAAAACACAGATAACATCCTGCCTCATGAAAGCTGATAATAAAGGAACCCATCCAAAACCAAAGTAATTAGAAGAATTTAAAATCAAAGTGTTTTTCAGATGTAAATGTCAAATAAAAATCTCTCCCCAATTTAATTAAGAAAACAGCAAATTAGAGAAGGCAGGAGAGAGACTTCAAGTCTTTGTGTGAAGTACTTGGAGCCTTTCTTTTTACAGCAAGACTGGGGGCAGAAAGAAGTAGATACGGGTCTACACAAAAGAGATAAAGTATATTCAAAGCTGAGGACAAACAGGGAAGAACTGACCAGGACATGAAGACACTATTGCCTGGACTGATTTTCTGTTTCCCTTCACTTAGTACTAAATCTGCAGGATGCTTTCACACAAGGAGGAAAATATGGTGCCTGGCATGCTACTGAACACTGAGATGTGAGCTGGGCCATTTATATAGCCACATGCAAGCCATTTGGCATATGGATTTCTTTGGGGATTTGTCCTGCCTTTAGAGGGTTGCAGCTACTTGAGAAGGAAATGTTTTTACTGCACCAGTTCTGTGCAAAACTCAAAATAACTTTAAAGAAAATAACACCAGATGAAAATCTATTACTGCCAAATACATTAAACACAACATATTATTTTGACCTTCCAACCTTTAAAGTATCAGTCCTATTCTACAAACCAGGAAAATGAGTCCTGAGGGGAGTGGTCAGTAATTTATCCTAAATTATAAGGATTGCAAAAGAGTCTCAGGGATTTGACCAAGTCTGTCACAGACCCAAAGCAGGTATGCCCCAGTGTACCACGCATGTCTCTTCAGAGGGCTTTGAGGAAGAATTTAATTAATCTTGTTTTAAGATATTTAAAAGTGAGCCTGTCTCTGGAAAAAGGGAGTGACTTATTTTTTTTTTTAACATTTACGAGTTTATGGAGTACACCCTTTTAAGGATCTGATAAAAGCAAAAGATACACACACACACGACCCATGCGGTATAATAACCATCGAGGCTTCAAGTATCCATGAGCACATGAGCCCAAGCCATTCCTTAACCCCTGGATTAATGATGCTGCTATTTCTTGTGTCTTTGTGCTACATTATAACGTCTCACTCTAGATAGTCACTGAACAAGAGATAGAAGAGTGCAAGTTCTAGAGTTACCATTTGGATTAACATCCTGCCTTTGCCATTTAATATTGTGATCCTGAACAAACTATTACCTCTTTGCATCTCAGTTCCTTCATCTGCAAAATACGGACAATAATAAGTCTCCCAAATGAGTTGTGAGACTCACATGAGTGAACATGTATAAATCTTTTAGGCCAGTGCCTGACACGGAGTTAAAAATAAATAAATAAATATTAACTCTAATCGTTAACTGTGAGAAGAGTTCACTGTCAAAGCACTTCCTGTCTTTATGCACTGTGACCTTGAGTAATTTCATTAGTAAAGCAGCATGTGACAGACTATATTTTCCAAATATGACCAAAATAATTTCTCCTACAGCATGCGGTCTTCTACAATATGACCACGCCACTCACCCAGAGAAAGGTAGAATACGTGTCTGATGAAGTCAGTCTATACCACCTCAAAATGTAGCCCTGAACTGGCCAGTTAGCTTTTATCTCCTGTCTTTTGGAAGACCCTCAGAACTCAACCGCCATATTCAGAGGAAGCCCAAATAACCTCGTGAAGGTACCCATGTGGAGGGAAACCAAGGCCCCTGGCCAAGACTTGCAACTGAACTCCCAGTGAACAACCAGAGCTAACTTGTGAATCAGATAATTGAGCAACCTAGGAAGTAGATTCTCCAGACTCCAGAGCCCATCTAACTCCACATGGAGCAGAGGTAAGCAGTTCCTTTGCAGTCTGCTTACATGGAAGATTATTGCTGTGCCAAGTCACTACAATTTGGGATAGTCTGTTACATAGCAGTAGATCCTCAGAACATAGCACTTTACATATCACTTTTTTCCCGCCACTTTTCTGGTGCTCACCTCCTCTAAAGGTCCAACATAAAGATACTTCCTGTTTTAGAACCTATAACTATGACATGTGCTTAGTGCCTGTACTTTGCCAGTCACTAGACTGTTCTGGATGGAGGGAGGAGGGAAGAAAGCATTGCACAAATAAATTCATTCCAGTCCTTAGATAGAAAACTATGGTTGGGGAGAATGACTACCTGTATGCAACCAAAACACAGAATTACCAAGTACTTAACCCAAGTGCAGGGGTTACAAATTATAGAAGCAGAAGCCAGGTCCATCTGCTGCATATATAGATAAAAGGCTAAGCAAGGAGTACATGGCCAGGACTGGCTTAGACATGAAATGCTTTCCAAAAGTTAGATTTAAGCCAGAATTTTGAAGGAAAGCAAAAACACAAGAGTAGATACACCAGAAGATATATTCTGTAAGTTAGAAATGACCTATGTGAATGAACAAGTAATGAACAAAACCAGTAATGAGCAAGTCATAGCTAAGACCTGTAAGGGATTCTGCTCAAATCCCAGCAAAGGGTCCTTGCCAAGAGAACAAAGAGATGAGGTTGGGAAGATCGGGACAAAGGGTCAACTAATCTCTACTCGAAGCTTTTACAACCTGGTGTGCTTTAGCCTTGGGACAGTTTTTCTTTTCTCCTTTCAGACAGAAGCCTCCTCTCTAGCCCTCAAAGACGAGCAGTCTGAACAGTGACTTAGGTGCTTCTGTTATATAATGCCTGGTCTCTTCACAAACTGGCTTGCTGTGTTTTACTCAGCAGTCCATGTCATGTCTTTTGTGGAATCAGGATTGCTCAAAATCTCGCCGTATCTTCTGCCTGGTGTCTTCTGTCAGAGGTGTCTGAGAGGATTCCTTATACATCCATCAAAGAGACACACTTCAAAATGGGAACTGAAAGCAAAGTGACCATATCAATAAAAACTGCTCTTAGTTGGTTCACAAATATAGCCGCCAATGGAGTGCTGAGTGGAAAATAACTCCCACTGGACTTCAGTCTATTAGTTGTATGTCAGTTTTTCCCAACCAGTGGACTGTGTTCACTCCTGACCATTCAAACCACAGGTTCTTGACACCAGCATACCTGCCTTGCATGCTATCTTTTCATTCAGTCCTTCTATTGAAGACCTACCCTTTATTAGAACTGAAGCTGAATTGCAGGGCCCTACCACACTGCCATCTGAGGGCTGTCCTTCCCACTGCCAAGCTTTGGGAGAAAATGGCATCTAGATATGTCCTGATCTACATGAGACTTCCAGCCTGTGTGAATCAGGAAATCATGACAATTTCTGAGCAATTTGAGCTCAGCAAATCTCCCTCTGGAGTTCTAATAGAATCCAATAAAATTTTAAACTGCAATTAGAAAAGCTGAGATCTTACTGCTTCTCCTTTTCAAAGAACTTCCTGCACATACTGTTACAAACCCTGTTGTTCTGGGCCAGATTATACCATTTCAAGCAAAGACCCTTCCCAGGGAGAAGGTGTATTTGTGTGTGTGTGTGTGTGTGTGTGTGCGTATGAGTGTGGGTGTGTGGGTGTGTGTGTGCTCAGTCACATTCAGCTCTTTATAACCCCCATGGACTGTCGCCTGCCAGGCTCCTCTGCTCATGGGATTCTCCAGGCAAGAATATCAGAATGGGTTGCCATTTCCTTCTCCAGGAGATCTTCCTGACCCTCTCCTTTGTTGGCAGGTGAATTCTTTACCACTGTGCCACCTGGAAACCCTTCCTAGGTAATAGGAGGACTTAAAACTGAAAAAATTAAAGAATCCAGGAAATAGATCAATAATATTCTGTTCATTTATAAATGTCAAAGAAAATATCTCTAGAAACTCTTTTCTTCACAAATACTATTTTGCTTTTCCTGAATTTTGAAAATGAGAAGCGATATGGAAAGTATGAAGAAAATATAAATAACATACACTAATACAATAAGAACCTTCTGAGTGTATTTATGGATTTGGGTGGACTCCAGGAGTTGGTGATGGACAGGGAGGCCTGGCGTGCTGCGGTTCATGGGGTCGCAAAGAGTCGGACACAACTGAGTGACTGAAATGAACTGAAGTGTTTTTCTATGTCACAGTTCAGTGTGCTGGGGACTGTTGCTTCCTTACCTACCCACATATGCCCAAATGTGCACACCCCATCAGCACAACACCCTCACCTTCAATCCCAGACAACACCAACAGGCTCATCTTGATGGATGGGAGCTGATCTCACACCAGATGGTCCACCTCTGTCCTCCACTGATGAGTGCATCATCTCCACGTTTGGGTTTAGATCACATCTGTCACATTAGACTGAAGGACTGACTGCCCCCTGTCTATTACTGTATTTTTAGACAACTTCAGCATCATTCTAAATGCCAGCAGACTAAGACCTAAACAATGACAGTACATGAAAATTTTCATATCCTTTTTTTTTCTTTTTCTTGTTTTCCTTGTTGATTTACAAGCTCCCTGGGTCCCATATGCTCTGGGGACCAAGATTTTGACTCTTCACAAGCTTAGCTCCCCACCCTAAATACCTTGTAAATCTCTTAAGGCTCTGTGGGTCAAAGTCACACCCTCGCTCCTAATATGATCTTTTCAGTTCTCTAGAGATTCAATACTAAATTCCAGAGTTACATCAAAGAATTTCTTCTAACAAATGTGTTTGGAAATGTAGTTGAAAGGTTTTCCCATTGCCACAAGAAATCCCCAAACTAATCAGAGAACTATGTTCTGATATGGAATTAGTGATATGTCTCAACTGTTGTTGTTCAGTTGATGTCATGTCCAATTCTTTGCAACCCCATGGACTGCAGCACACCAGGCTTTCCTGTACTTCACTGGCTTCCAGGTTTTGCTCAAACTCATGTTCATTGAATCAGTGATGCCATCCAACCATTTCATGTTCTCTCACTCCTTCTCCTAGTGAGGACCTACAGACTCTGGAAAGTGAAAGTGAAAGTCGCTCGGTCATGTCCAACTCTTTGCAACCCCATGGACTGTAGTCCATGGAATTCTCCAGGCCAGAATACTGGCATGGGTAGCTTTTCCCTTCTACAGGGGATCTTCCCAACCCAGGGATTGAACCCAGGTCTCCGGCATTTGCAGGCGAATTCTTTACCAGCTGAGCCACAAGGGAAGCCCATAGACTCTGGATGGAGTCTTTATCAAACAGAACAAATAATTCAGATGATCATGACACAGAATGATTGATTCCCTTCTTTGGCATGTTAGCTTGATGGTTTTTGGTGATTCATTAAAACCGTAGAGATAAGATGGTTGGAAGACTGAAGGACAAAGAGATTTTGGCTGGATAGATGAAGCTGGAGCTGAACCGCTACATAATTAACACCCTGACAAAGTCTGCTGAGTAGTCCCTCTCTCCTTATAAAACCAGTCCTGGGTTAGGACTGAAACCTGTGTACAGTCCCAGTAAGCCAAACAGTCATGAAACTGGCTCAGGCTTCAAGCCAAGACTATGCCAAGTAACATTTAATTTAAGAAGCATTTATTTAACAATAACCATGAGCCAGGCAATTTCTGCTCCAGCATTTAAACACATTAAAACATTAGATTGTTTCTGTTTTTCTATTATAATAGTTGTAATAATCAAAAAATGTGCACCATCTCCCTCAGAAATAAAGAAATTGAAAATTGTATAAAAAGCTACCAAATTTCCAATATTTGGAGATGTCATCTTTTTAAGACCCAATGAGGCAATAACTTGTTTGCCCACTGAAATCCATTTTCTATTTACTGCATTAAAGTTAGAGAAATAGATTTGTTTTTCCAGTTCTGCCTTTTCCCCTTTCAGCCGAACAGAGTCTGCACAATCTCCAAAGGCAGTCTCACTAAAGCTGTCTCTCATTTCTAGTCTTCTTTGATAGAAGGGGTCATTTGAGAAGGATTTGGTGCCCAAGAGCTTCCCCTACCCCTTTCATTTTGCAGTTGCATTTGCTTTTTATTAAATGGCTACCAGAGTTCATAAATGGACTTCCCACATTACCATCAATACCTATATCTTCAAAAAGGAAAAAAAAATTGTTTTCTTCCAATCTGATTTGCGTAAAATTTACTGCAAATATCCTGAAATGTAATCTCCCAGGCAAAGAGTAAACACAAGCAGTTTTCAATTAAGGGCAGCTGAATGGTGACATTGAAGGAATCGCGGAAATAAATACAAGGCACTCATCATGCACAAATGAACAACAAAACAAATTGAAATTTGTTCTATGCACTCTCATTCAATAGAAAAACTTGACAACACCCACTTTATTTTTAAATCATGCAACTGATTGTCCATTGTAGAGATAAAACAGTTTAAGAAATCATAACTCCACACCGCACAAGGTTAATGTTATTTAAAATGCAAAATCCAAGAAGATGGTACCACATTACCTGGTATTTTTACCATTTATGCACCCGAGAGCAGACATGTTTATCTTTCACTGTGACATCTGATTGCTGTGCTAATGCCATCTAAAACTAGATGGAAGAAAATTATATTCTCCTAAGGAGTTGACCCATTATTTTCTTTAAAGAAAAGAAAAATATAAAGATAGCCATTTTGATTCAGACAAAGTGCTACGCAGAAACCTCTGGGCATAAATCGCATCAGGCCTCTATAATTTTTGCTTGCTGTTGGTTATTGCTGGGATAATTGCATAGGAACACTATTTGTGTGATTGTCAGCAGTAATACTCCTGGACCAAGGACCAAGGCCTCCTGCAGATTTCCACAAATCATTACTCTCCTTACAGGTTGTGGGTTTGGGTTTTTGTTTTTGTTTTTTTCCTGAAGATTACTGGAGGTAAGCCAAATGGAATTATTGTTCTCAGACTTGGGAAGATTCACTTTAATTTATGAAAAGTACAGACAAATTTTACCGCTAAGCAACTTGTGTCCTTTGTTTAAGCAAAAGAGACTCCAGAGGGTAGAGAGGGGAAGAAAAGGCACATCTTCAAAGCTTGGGATCTACTTGAACAAATTGAAATCTAATTCGGTGAACAGGGTCAAAGAAGCCATTAGACAGTTTTACCCAAAGGGGCTGGACATGGGGAGAGACATCTGACAGTATTTGTATAACTCTGTTTTCTTGCTCACGTGTTTTTTCTCTTTCAAGTTGTTATTATATGTTAAAGGAATGCAGAAGCAATCAATTATATACTCTGAGTAGTAAATAAGGCTCAGGAATATATCTATGCATAACATAGATAAAGATACACAGAATGCATTTCCCTTCTTCCAAAATTGTAGTTCTGCTTTACTAATAATTTACTGACTTTTTATAAGATATTATAAACATATTATTTGTTCTGACTCAATCTTTCCACATTCTTATAAAAACAGTCTTGATGAACACAGGTAAAGGAAAATATTTTAATTCCTATGAAGTTGTTTGGCATTTAACATTTAAGAAATGGGAATTGAATAGGATGTGATGGTGGTTGGCCTATTAAATTAACTAAGATATTTTTTCATAATAATCCTAAATGTTTGTGAGGATCTGGTGAACCATAACCTTTTATACAGCTGACAGAACAAAAATCAGCACAATGTTTCTATAAAATAATTTTATAATCCCTAGTGAAGATTTAAGACTGTATGGTCTTTGAAAGTGAATGTCTATCTTACAAATGACAACCTTAAAAATAATTTTAACATTCTAACAAATATTTACATATAAAAATACTTACTATTCAAAATAACAAATACTTACTATTAAAAGTAACAAATATCTTTAAACAATATAATTGTTCAATATCAAATACATATCAGGCTATGGTACAATGTGCACTGAGTTATTTTCCACTTATTCAATGGTGTTTTCAGATCCAAAATTTAAAAACATGTAATGATCTGGAGAAATATTCACAAAATACAAGATTTAAAATTATACATGTATGTGATTCTAAAGTTGTTGCAAATTTCTGAATAATGGGATTATAAATAATTTTTATTTTCCAATGTGTTGGTGTTTCATCTTGTTTTGCATGGTGGTAATGGTTTAGTCCGGAGAAGGCAATGGCACCCCACTCCAGTACTCTTGCCTGGAAAATCCCATGGACAGAGGAACCTGCTAGGCTGCAGTCCATGGGGTCGCTAAGAGTCGGACACGACTGAGCGACTTCACTTTCCCTTTTCCCTTTCATGCATGGGAGAAGGAGATGGCAACCCACTCCAGTGTTCTTGCCTGGAGAATCCCAGGGATGGGGGAGCCTGCTGAGCTGCCGTCTATGGGGTCGCACAGAGTCGGACACGACTGAAGTGACTTAGCATAGCACAGCATAGCAATGGTTTAGTCACTAAGTCATGTCCAACTCCTATGACACCGTGGACTACAGCCCACCAGTCTCCTCTATCCATGGGATTCTCCAGACAAGAATACTGGAGTGGGTTTCTAAGTCCTTCTCTAGGGGATCTTTCTGACCCAGGGATCAAACCCCAGTTTCCTGCATTACCAACTGAGCCACCAGGGAAGCTCCTATTTTGCATGTAATATGTTCATTTGTTAAATCAATTTAGTCACTCAATTGAGTCCAACTCTTTGCAACCCAATGGACTGTAGCTCATCAGGCTTCTCTGTCCACAGAGATTCTCCAGGCAAGAATACTGAAATTCCCTCCTCCAGGAGATCTTCCCAGCCCAGAAATCGAACCCAGGTCTCCTGCATTGCAGGCAGATTCTTTACTGTCTGAGCCACCAGGGAAGCCCCAATATGTTCATTGAATAGCCATTGTTACAGATATAAATTATTACTATACTTCCAAAGAGAAGGCAATGGCACCCCACTCCAGTACTTTTGCCTGGAAAATCCCATGGATGGAGGAGCCTGGTAGGCTGCGGTCCATGGGGTCATGAAGAGTCGGACACGGCTGAGCGACTTCCCTTTCACTTTTCACTTTCATGCATTGGAGAAGGAAATGGCAACCCACTCCAGTGTTCTTGCCTGGAGAATCCCAGGGATGGGGGAGCCTGGTGGGCTGCTGTCTATGGGGTTGCACAGAGTCGGACACGACTGAAGTGACTTAGCAGCATACTTCCAAAATCTACAAAATACAGAAGCATTATAGTTCCCAAAAAAGTCTTGGGTAGACTTTGCCCATGTGTCTTTGTCTCTGAAAAAAAGACTTCAGAGATGAAAAATGTGAGCTAACTCTATAATGTGGATGTTTGGTGCTCAAGTGTTGAATAGCAAGATACTTTTAGAATGACATTTAAAAATATATCATTAATTTTGCTTTAACTTGAGGTTGGCAGTGAAGTTATTAGCATAAGCCAGATCCCTACACCCTCCTTTCACCCCCAAGCGTTTCGTGTTCTGTCGCTTCCCTCTGGAATCACTAATTATCTCCTACTTGTTTCTGTCCCCTACAGCCATTGATGGCTGTCACTGGGAAGACTTTCTCTAGTGGCTTCAGCCAAGAAACAGTGTCAGTCAGAAGCGTATACCTATTCCTGCTTTCACTAACATCTCCAGGTCACCTCAGGCAAGTTTTGTAACCACCTATTTCAAAATTGGGCTGCATATTATATAATATTCTTCCTCCCTGGGAGACAAAATAAGACATAAAGATAACCAGATAGACACTTGCATTCTGTGGCTTCAGTCCTCACTGTTCAGCTTCTAGTATGTCTCTCTGCCTTAAGGTAACTGACATAATTTCGAAGGAATTCAAGAGACAGTAATAGTTGAGTGGCTATACCACATACTCCAACTGGACTTCCTGGATGTGAATCCAGCTGCCCTTCACTAGCTATATGTTCTTGGTAAATTGCTTCTATTTCCTTCTCTGTAGAAACAGATTAAGTGAGTGAACACCTATATAGTACTTAAACCATTTCTGGAATAAAGCAAATGTTAGCAAATATTATTATAAAGCTGCAGCGCAAGTCCTGACAGTGGCTTTTCTTTTACTAATGCAGGTGCTTGATTTAAGTTTTGATTGCTGAGGCATCCACTCCAAAGCAGTATCCACTTGAAAGACGGCTATCTCAAATGAACACATTTCTAGCCATAGGACTATTAATAGATAAACAGACAAATGCCTCCTGCCTCATCCTCCCTTGAAGGCTCCCTTGTTTTAGAGATCTTGGTTAATTCCTGATAACTAACTATTGGACAGCTTCCCCTCCCCCCTTTTTCTGAAATTTAAATTCCTGCTTTTATGTTTCAAATTCACTGAGAAAGAGTAAGTCCTTGAAATTCTAGGTCCCTACCCCTTCATCCCCAATAAAAGCAGAACCCTGGGTCCCCATGTCTTCTGTCTCTGTCTCTCTCCAACCTCACAGTGTGGCCCCAGGTATGCCATATATTAATAATTTTCAGTACTTGCAAACAATAAACTTTTTCAAAGTTTCTCTGATAGTTATTGCTGAGAGTAACTTGCAATCATAGTAAGAACCACAAGAGCCAGGCCAGACACGATATTGGCTGAGATTGGCCCCAGATAAAAATGTATGCCTATGGCCGATTCATGTTGATGTATGGCAGAAGCCATCACAATATTGTAAAGTAATTACCCTCTAATTAATATAAATATTTAAAAATTTTTAAATGTGTCTTCTTTCTTTCAAGCTTATAAATATGTTAACAAAATTCCTGGCTACTAAAAAGTAAAGATTACATGCTGGAGGGTCTGTTCACAAGCTGTTACATCTTCTGTGAAGGAAAAAAAAGAATCCAATCTATTGGGTTAGTCCTAGAGGTAACTTACTCAACACAGAGTAACACACTAGAGTTGTTTTATATTTAGTTTTTATACTGACAGAGCCTCATTAAATAAGTCTGTATCCAGTATACTTCCGCAGAATAGAGTCTAGATAAATGAGGATTCCCAAGTGGTTTTACATGTGTTTATATCTGTCTGTGATATACAACTACAATCCAATAGGAACAGATTTAAAATAAGTACATTTCATTTGGGCTCACATCACCCACAAGTTAGCTCAGCACAATTTAATGGAGAAGTACATTGCCTTTGCACTTAATGAGGCCACATTTGATAAGAGACTCTGGTGGGATCTGGAATCATAACAGTAATGAAATCCAAGGTTTGGATTCTTGGCTCATTAGGCAACAAGACTGGCTCTTCAATATACTAGTTTCGAAGAGAAAATAAAAGACCAACTTGTGGGATTTTTTTTTTCATTTATTTTTCAAGATACTAGATAATGAGTGGGCTTTTGTCTTTCAATTACTAAACAAGGAGTTCTACAACAGCTTTGACTTAAAATAATATTTTTCTGAGTATGATATATGGTTATCTGGGGCTATTCCTATTATAAAAGTTTATGAATCTTAACTATCTTTTAACTATTATATTTACTGATGAGGAAACTGAGGCCCACAAATATAATCTGCTTGCCAGTGTCAAGAGCTGGTGAGTGTCAAAAGACAAGACCAAGAATAATGACAGTAATTATTAGTATTTACTGAGCACTTAATGAATCAAAATGTTAATTCATTCAACCCTCAAAACAGTCCCATTTAACATGTAAAAAAATATAATGACACAACAGGACTCAGTGACTAGCTAACAGTCACACACAGCAGACTGTACTAAGGAACTCCAACTCCAGAAATCACACTCTCAATCTTATACAGTCCTGACTATGAACTGACCCGAAAGTTCTCGTGTCAAAGGCCACGTCACACATATACTATGCAGTCTGATTGCAGAACCATCAGAAAATATGAATACAGTCATCCCTCAGTATCTGCAGGGGATTGGTTCCAGGACCTCCAGTGAACAGCAAAATTGTAGGGTACTCAAATCCCCTATAAATGCCATGGTACACTTGGCCCTCCATCTGCTCTGCAGTTGGTTGAATCCAGGGATGTGGAACCCACAGGCAGTGAGGGCCAACTGTATCCCTCTCTCCCCAACAGCATTTATACAACCACCTAATAGCCTTCTTATGAGTTCGCAAGTTAACTAAGTCAGAGCATTTTAATATCCAGAAAAAAATAACCTGATTTTTAGCCATTACCTTCTCCTGGATTCTTTTTAACAGAGAATGGACCTAACTGCAGATGGAAATTTTCTTGGAGAGAGATTATCACTGCACAATTAATTGCTCCCTGAACCCAAGGCCACGCTAAGCAATGTACCCCAGCAAGAATGGATTATACTAGAAGTATTGATGTTTGAGGCTTCTAGCAAAGTCCACATAGAGCAAATTTGCTTTTTAAAATGAATTTCATTTTATTGTTACGTGACTTTATAAATGTTGCTAAATTCCTCATCTAAAATGTTGGGAGAATAAGATTATACCTCTTCTATTCACTCATCCATTTACTATGTATCAATTTTGTACAGCGGCCAGGTGTCTGTCACTATCTTAGGTATAGGCAAAAGTAAATTTATTGAAAAGCCAATGAAGCTTGAGTTTGAGGGCCCCTCTCTTGCCCCTTCAGTGAGGGACAACAATGTGTTTTCACCATCATATATCTTTCCAAAATTTGCAAAAGAAGATACTTTAACTACAGTTAAGACCACTGTCTCTCTCCCCTTGAATTTCCCTTCTCTTTTCCTTCCTCTCCTATGCACTGTGACTTCAGAATGATTGCATAGATTATCGG
This sequence comes from Bubalus kerabau, assembly GCF_029407905.1. Taxonomy (NCBI): domain Eukaryota; kingdom Metazoa; phylum Chordata; class Mammalia; order Artiodactyla; family Bovidae; genus Bubalus; species Bubalus kerabau. The sequence continues at coordinate 19,506,871 of NC_073631.1, read as the reverse complement.
CATCCACCTACGGGAAATTGAGTTGTGAATAATTATATTTAGCTGGATTTTAATGGAATATATTTATGTGACTCACCATCACCTCCACATAGACCTAAATTCTTGTGAACCATCTCAGTTTAGGAGTGTTTCCAAGAGTTCACCTCCCTCCCAATGCACCTACTCATCTAGCATGATCACACAAAAGTCCAGGGCCAAGGTCATTTCACAATATGAAAATGCCCTGCAGCCTCTGACACCAGAATTATGTGGGTAAAGAAACACAAGGTTTGAAATGTATAGAACCAGATATTATTACTACTAACACCAACACTACTACTACTGTTATTAAAGTAAAAATGCCCCCAAAAGGGTCTAATGCTTTAAGCTCTCATTAGCAGGCATTAGTTGGCAGTTCATTGAAACCTAGATAAGCTAATGGTAGGAGATGGAAGGAGCTTCCCTGGTAGCTCAGCTGGTAAAGAATCCACCTACAATGCAGGAGATCTGGTTTCAATTTCTGGGTCAGGAAGATACACTGGAGAAGGGATAGGCTACCCACTCCAGTATTCTTGGGCTTCCCTGGTGGCTCAGCTGGTAAAAATCTGCCTGCAATTCAGGAGACCTGGGTTCAAACCCTGGGTTGGGAAGATCCCCAGGAGAAGGGAACAGCTACCCACTCTATTATTCTGGCCTGGAGATGGAGGAGGGATGAGAGGATCACTAGGAAAAGTAGGCAAGCAAAAGATAAGGTGTTTGTTCTGACTAAATTCTGGCTGCTGCTATCTAAGTTAGTAGGTTGAGAATTTTTAAAGAGTATCAGAATCACCTGGAATTTTTTGTTTGGCAGTGTTTAGTCCAAAGCTCTATTCCAGACCTAAGGAAATAAAATATTTAGTTGTGAGGTCAGGGAGAACACATTTTAAGAAATTCAGGTGATTCTAAAGGAGGTAGTCCATAGATCACACTTTGATCTAAAGAGACAAATTTCTAAGAAAGCTAATCCAATTAATTGAGCTGGAATATCCACAGTTACATGACCAGAGGCCTAATAACCACCAGTGACAAATATGCCCATCTGTTTTCATTAATGATCTGACTGGACCTAGTTTTCTCCACGTTTGCAATTTTCCTCCCAAACTCAACTGCCCTCTGGCATGAGTGGGAGAAACACACATTAATGTACTCAATTTTGTAAAGAAATAAAAAGCAACCCCAGGTATGTTCAAGTATTCTTTCCAAAGTTAATATGTTGATCTTCTTGGCACTTACAGTCATAATATATATGAAAAAGAAATTTCGGCATTCTACAACGATCCAAAAACAAGCTTACAAGGTGTGTATAATCATTGATATTTTAATTAGCTTGTATCAAAAGATCCCTGACCTTTCGTTCCAATCTTTAGGGTAAATCAAAAGAGCAACAGCTTGTCTCCCTACACATAGTGAACAGTTAGCCTACACACAAAAAAAGTGACTTTTTTTTGTTCATCAACATAATTAAACCCAGATACAGACTGTGTGTGTCAGACTTTGGCCAGGAGCTAACTTGTAGGAGAGCTTGACATAATCACGTTAAGGGCTGACAGTGCTTAGTTGCCAAGAACTAAATAATAAAAATGATATCAGTAGTGTAGGTGTGTATTCTCTGCTGCATGTTAATAAGCTAATTGGAGTCTAAGCAGTTGATATTTATCATTTCCATATTTTAATTATGAAAATCATCAATATTATAATCATTGAGTACTATTTCCTTTGACTATTAAACCACTAATTGACCTAATTGAGCAGAATATTACTAGGAGCAAATACAGTATTTTGTTTTAGCTAGAGGAGAAGAAAATCATTTGGAGGCTAGTATTTTGTTTTAATTTCATTAGAACCATTGTATACAAGGCTTCTATGTTTATATGTCCTCTAAGTAAAATTCCATGTTCAAATCTAGAAGAGGACAGTTTTTCCTGATGAAGTTCACATTATTACTTGGGGCATTTCTCTAGTTCTATTTTCTTCTTTCTACTAAAAAAATTTATTCTGAGCAATATAAATAATTGAATTTTTACTGTAGATATGCAATATATGCATGTATAAGATCATCTAGCCTAACATCATTATTAATGGATAAATAAAAAATATCCCCAAATCAGAGAGTGTCCTTGTGACAGAAGCAGCACTAGAACTCAACCTTCCACTCCCGCTTAATGTTTCTATTTCACAAGCTACTCTATGGGATAAAGCTCTCCTTAAAGAATACTTCTCTCCCTTTATTTCTGACTCACACTAAAGAGATGTATTCTCTTTGATAATATGTTGCTCATCCATTAAACTTCAGTTTGTAATTCCTATCCTGTGAGAGCAGAAAGTGCTGTTTCCTTTGGCACAGCAGCAAAGATAAGCATATATCCATTAAGACATGCTACTGTTAATGTCAAGCTTGACTAAAGTGGCCAAACAGGCTTTCCTGAGCTTCTACATTCAAGGAAAGGGATGTGGGGGGCGGGGGGAGGGGGTGGAGAAAAAGACTCATTGCATATGATAAAACGTTATATATATTTACATAGTTTTTCTTGACTTTTGAAAAATCCACAAGATAAATGTTTCACGTCTAGAATCTATACACATTGGATTACAGATGATGAAAAGCATTATCATAACATAATGCTCCACTTAAAGAAATAATAGGCATAGTAGACTTAAGAATAATAGAAAAAGAAACATAACAAAAATTCATGTAAATAAAAAAGCCATAGAAATCCATCTAAATCGCAAGATCATATGGCTTAGTAATTCTGCTTTATAACATTGCACCGCACTCAACTTCTCTAGCCTTCAGTTTACAGAATATGTGTATGGTACCTCCACATAGAGACTGCTTCAAATGCTGAGCATCCTCCAGTGAAAATCTCTGTCTAGTAAGGATCTTGAAAGACCCTTTACGAGTCTTTCCAAGAATTTAAGAATCCAATGATCCAAGCATTTATGTGCTTGTCTGTTTAAAGCAAAGGTTTTCAACGGGGAGTGGTTTTGTTTCCTAGGGGACATTTGGCACTGTCTAGAGACATTTTTTATTGGCACTGGGGTAAAGGGTGCTATTGGCAACCAATTATTAAAGGCCAGGGATTCTGCTAAAATTTCTACCACATGGGACATAACCACAAAAAATGAATTATCTGACCCAAAATAATCCTGGCCAAATAAGCTAAAGTAACAGCTGCTGTGAGTTCTTTCAAATGTTTAAATCTTATCACTTGTGTCACTACCTAGGGTTACTGGGAAGATTTCTTAGTAAGAGGCAACACGGGCAACAGCAAGAACACAAGGTTTGGGAGGTTGGAGACTTGAATTCTGTACATGCAACTCTCACTAATTAGCTGCGTGAACTTGGGCAAGTCACTTAACCTCTCATGCCCTTAACTATTTCATTGAAAACTAAGAGAATCAAGTTAATTCCAGAAATTCCTTCTAGCACTAAAATTCTATTATTCAAATGAGAAGCCAAATCACAAGTTTGGGGAAAAAAAATTTAATTAGATACCTGACTATCAGATCAGATCAGATCAGTCACTCAGTCGTGTCCAACTCTTTGCGACCCCATGAATTGCAGCATGCCAGGCCTCCTGACTATACAATCATTAAAAACAAAAATATCTAAAAAGTACATACATTAAACATATGTGTAACTGCACTGCTTCAATTAATTTGTGAGCATTTATTGAGAATCCATTATATGCTTAGCACTCCACTTGTTGATATAAAGATATAAAAGAAGGACTATAAACTATGAGTAAACTACACTGAATTATTGAAATCCATTAAAGATATGGGGTTTTTGCTTAAAATTAATATGCAGATATCACATCAGTATATTGCAGGATCTTTGGTAAAATACAAATTCCTGATCCCTTAGTCCTCATGGGTTGGGGTTTCCAAGGACTGGGAAAAAACTTGCATTATTACCACCACTTTCAAGTGAATATGTATCCTCACTTGGTTAAAACCACTCACTATGGTTTAAAACCCACAGAATAATGAATAAGAGAATCTGCATTATATTATACTTCTTTAGTCTTGGTTATATATGAACTTCTATAGGAACATTAAATGTTCCTATTAAGTGTACCAGAGAAAGGAACATTAACAGCAGGTCAGAATATCTGAAGTGAAGTCCCTAGCTCATAAGATGGAAGTATAAATAGATGGGGTTTGGAAAGAGCCAAGAAAGATATTCATGTGGAGATTCAACATGAGCAAAGGCCAAGCTGTGGGAGTGGATGAGATGTACTTGGGGGTCAATGAAGAGTCTCATGACAGAAGTACTTGTATTGAACAGAAATATTAGATAAAGTAAGTTAGTTGTATACATGTATGGTAGAATCAACTTGAAAATGTCTATCTCCCCAAAAGAAAACCATCCTGGAAAAAAAAATTAATTCAAAGATGTTTAAATCCTATTTACATGTTGTCTGATTAAAATGTGTTTCACTGATTTTTAGGCCACATATGCAATTCAAGAAGAAAACAAAATTACTCCATACATTAAAACTTCTAGATCTCAAAGTCTCCTAATTCGTTTTATTTCTTGAAAGCATTGTGCTTATTTGCCAAATAAGTCTTATTTCCCTGTAGTACCCGTATTATTTTGCCAGTGTAAACTCAAACATAAAATGACATTCCTACACTGGCCATTTACATACACTTTAACATGATTTTTTTTTTCTCTTGGGAGGTGGGAGCTAAGAGGTTCCCCAACCTCCAAAAGAAAATCCAAGGATATTTCACTTAAATAGTTATATAATATAAATAATTTCACTTGCTAATTTGTTAAATGGACTACTTTATTGATTTTTAATTTAATTCCATTATGATTATTTTCGTGACTTGAATCCTTTCAATTTACTGAAACAGTTTTATGGCTTGGAATATAATGTCCAATGTCTTCAAACTTGTTGTTTCACACACTTTGTCCATCTTTGGTTGTTCTCAGTAGAAGTACAAATTCAACCCCCATTACTTCATTTTCACTGGAAACAGAAGACCAGTTCAAGCAGATTATTTAAATATATTACCATGCTTAAAAATTACTTGACTCAATGCCATTAATATTATTTTTAAACCTTATATGGGAATATCAGCTCTTACTATAATTATGGAAATAATTGTTGTTTAGTCCCCAAGTCATGTTTGACTCTTCTGCAATCCCATGGACTATAGCCTTCCAGGCTCCTCTGTCCATAGGATTTCCAAGCAAGAATACTGGAGTAGGTTGCCATTTTATCCTCCAGGGAATCTTCCCAATCCAGGGATGGAACCTGAGTCTCCTGCATTGGCGGGCAGAATATTTACCACTGAGCCATCAGGGAAACCCATGGAAATAGTAAATTAAGTTTATAATGTAGTTTTCAGTAAGGTCTTAGTGGAATATTTTTAAATGCCATTTTTCTCACATTTTGATAAGAACCACTATCTAAGTTCCCCCATGGCACTGGAGGTATAGCTTGACCATCCAAGGCGGGAAATAAGTTATCTTTTTAAATTACCTCCCATGTGATTCTATGAGTCTGTGACATCATTCACCTTCATTCCCAAATAAGAATTACCAGTAACCTAGATACTGTCATACTGAATGAAGTAAATCAAACAGAGAAAGACAAATATCATATGATATCATTTATATGTGGATCTAAAACAAAAATGGTACAAATAAACTTATTTACAAAGTAGAAATAGAGTCACAGATGTAGAAAACAAACTTAAGGTTACCAATGGGGAAAGGGGGTGCCAAACACTGGGAGATTGGGATTGACATGTACACCCTATTGTATATATCATAAATAATTCATAAGAACCTATGGAATAGCACAGGAAACTCTATATAACACTCTGTAATGAACGGTATGGAAAAAGAATCTAAAAAAGAATGGATATATATATATATACACATAAATATATATATATATATATACACCTATATACAAACACACAACTGATTTACTTTGCTGTAAACCTGAAACTGATACATTATTGTAAGTCAACTATAAACTCCAATAAATTTTTTAAAATAAAATTAAGTTAAAAAATAAATAAAATGAGGGAGTGGGAGTAGATGCTCTTTGCTCTGAGCTCACTTCCAAAAAATTTTTATATATTCCATACTGGGTTCTAAGAGTCACCAAAGAAGAAAAGACTGAGTTCCTATACTTCATGAGGTAAAAGTACAGTAAAAAAATAACAAGTTCTATTATCACATTTACTTATAAAAAATGCTTGTGACCTGCATTTGTTTCAAAGCATATATTTTATAATATTATTAACACAAGTCTCCTGATGATATAATCAATACAAACTTTACTTCAAACACTAATAACACCTTGTGAAATGAAGTGAAAGTCGCTCAGTTGTGTCCGATTCCTTGCGACCCCATGGACTGTCCATGGAATTCTCCAGGCCAGCATACTGGAGTGGGTAGCCTAAATAACACTTTAAGTATATCTAAATTTCATGAAAAATTCTATTGCCCAATACTGCATTTTATAGGCATGCTTATACATCATCTGGGGGAACTGTAGTCCTGAAAACACAGTGAGAGCCTAGACAGCACTTTTTTTTTTCATTGCAGCACTATTCGCAATAGCCAGGACATGAAAGCAACCTAAATGTCCATCAACAGAGGAGTGGATAAAGATGATGTGGTGCATATGTACAGTAGACTATAACTCAGTCATAAAGAGGAACTAAACTCTGTCGTTTGCAGAGATGTGGAGAGACCTAGAGACTATCATATAGAGTGAAGTAAGTCAGAAAGAGAAAAACAAATATCATATACTAACACATATATGTGGAATCTAGAAAAATGGTAGAGATGATCTTATCTTCAGAGCAGAAATAGAGACACAGATGTAAAGAACAAACATTTGGATACCAAAGGGGTTAAGAGGGGTAGCTGGGGTGAACTGGAGATTTGGATTGATACATATATATATATATATCTCTATATATATAAAATATATATTGAGATATATATTAAAATATATATTTTAATATATATTTTATATACACTAAAATAAATAAAATAGATAACTAATGACCCCCTACTGTATAACACAGGGAACTCTACTCTGCGGTGACGTAAATGGAAAGAAAATTCAAAAAAGAGGGGATATATGCATACATATGGCTGACTCACTTTGCTGTAGACGAAACTGACAGAGCAGTGTAAAGCAGCTATGCTTCAGTTAAAAAAGCTTTATACATATTTCACAGATAACTCATATTTATCTCATTTAGGAAAGATACAGAAAGTAAAGACAGGTGTAGATCATCTTTTTTATACTTCTCTATCAATCATCATTTTAATTCAAACGGTATATAAGGCACACAAGGAAACACAGTAGCCTCCTTCCCACCACTTCCCAATCCCTAGTCCTATTCCTCAGCAGGAACCACTTTCAACACTTTTGCTTTTTTTCCTTATAATTGCCTTAATGTTTCTAACTATAAATATTGCTTTTTTATTTATTATGCTTGCTGCTGCTAAGTCACTTCAGTCATGTCCGACTCTGTGCGACCCCATAGATGGCAGCCCACCAGGCTCCCCCGTCCCTGGGATTCTCCAGGCAAGAACGCTGGAGTGGGTTGCCATTTCCTTCTCCAATGCATGAAAGTGAAAGTGAAATCGCTCAGCCGTGTCCGACTCTTAGCGACCCCATGGACCGCAGCCTACCAGGCTCCTCTGTCCATGGGATTTTCCAGGCCAGAGTACTGGAATGCAGTGCCATTATTAAGCTTGCTGCTGCTGCTGTTAAGTCGCTTCAGTCATGTCCGACTCTGTGCAACCCCATAGACGGCAGCCCACCAAGGCTCCGCCATTCCTGGGATTCTTCAGGCAAGAACACTAGAGTGGGTTGCCATTTCCTTCTCCAATGCATGAAAGTGAAAAGTCAAAGTGAAGTCGTTCAGTCGTGTCTGACTCTTAGGGACCCCATGGACTGCAGCCTACCAGGCTCCTCCATCCATGGGATTTTCCAGGCAAGAGTACTGGAGTGGGTTGCCACTGAGTTCTCCGATTATTAAGCTTAGACACTATTATTTGATTTTTTGGCTTTTTAGATGAGAATTTAGCTCTTTTTCCACACTACCTTCATTCTTTTTTTTCCATTTACCCATCTTTTCAGTAGAACTAAGTTATTATTGGGGGCTACATGGAAAATCAGAGTTCAAATAACTCTATGTGTAATATTGATGATCAAGCCAAATGATGTACCATGATGACATTTCCCTTACTATCTACATTTTCTTGAAGATTCTTGTCTCGTTTATTTAGATTTACATGAACAATAGCTAACATTTTCTAAATGTTGTTAAGGACCTTTCAAACACCAATAATATTTTTTATGTTCAAACATGTTGGTTAACCAAACAATTTTCTTTCTTTTCTAGAGACCTCCCTTCCATGGCCCTCCACGCTTCTGTTCAAGTCACACTGATTGCTGTCCAGACTTAAAGCACTATTGTCGTCTTCTAACATTCCAACCTGGCGGGCTTCCCTGGTGGCTCAGATGGTAGAGAATGCCCCTGCAGTACAGGAGACCTGGGTTTGATCCCTGGGTCGGGAAGATCCCCTGGAGAAGGAAATGGCTACCCACTTCAGTATTCTTGCCTGGGGAAATCCCATGGATAGAAGAACCTGGCAGGCTACAGTTCATGGGATTGCAAAGAGTCGGACACAGTTGAGTGACTTCTCTCTCCCTTTGGGCTTCCATGGTGGCTCAGCTGGTAAGGAATCAGTCTGATTCTGATATCTTTGTCTGCCAGATTGCAAGGCCAGACCTTCCTTCAAAAAGTACACGTAGGACTTCCCTGAGGGTCCAGTGGTTGAGAATCTACCTACCAAAGCAGGGGACACAGGTCCTACCCCTAGTCTGGGAAGATTTCCACATACTATGGGATAACTAAGCCCATGTACCACAACTACTGAGCCCATGTCCTAAAGCCCGTGCTCCACAAGAGAAGCCACCACAACGAAGATTAGCTCCTCCCTGCTCAGCAGGGAGCACATAGCAATGAAGACCCAAAGCAGTCAAAAATAAATAGTTAAATTAAAAGTAATCAACTTTAATAAAAGAATCTGTAAATGGATGGAAACAATTTTTTTAAACTATATATAATAACTTCTAGGGCTTCCCTGGCGGCTCAGACAGTAAAGAGTCTGCCTATAGAGTGGGAGACCCAGGTTCCAACTCTGGGTCAGGAAGATCCCCTGGAGAAGGAAATGGCAACCCACTCCAGTATTCTTGCCTGGAGAATCCCATGGATAGAGGAGCCTGGCAGGCTACCGTTCATGGGGTCACAAAGAGTCGGACACAGTTGAGTAACTTCACTCTCCCTTTGGGCTTCCCTGGTGACTCAGCTGGTAAAGAATCTATCTACAATGTGGGAGACCTGGGTTTGATCCCTGAGTTGGGAAGATCCCCTGGAGAAGGGACCAGCTACCCACTCCAGTATTCTAGCCTAGAGAATTCCATGGACTATACAGCTCATGGGGTCGTAAAGAGTCAGACATGACTGAGCGACTTTCACTAATAACTCTAGGTAGGCAATAAGGAGAATTTTCTGCATTTAGCAAGTGTGGTGGAAGGAAGATAATTAGTCAAGTATGGTTTATTGACTTTATTCATGCCATGGACATGGTCAAGTACCAGATTACATTACATCATTTATCCTCACTACATCTCTTTGAGATATAAATGAGGAGACTGAGATTCAGGAACATTTGATACTTATCCAATGTCACACAGGGAAAAAGTACCAGAACCTGGTTTCAAATCCAGGTTTTACTTCACCCCTAAAGTAAGAGTACTATCTCCACAGTGTACCAACGTATTCAGCTCTGGTTGCTGAAGAAGACAGGAAGGACCTAGAAGAGAAATTGAAGGCTTCTGCCTCATAAGGAAACAATTTAGCCCCAGGTCTGCCACCAGCTGATTGGATATCCTCAGGCAAATAAGATGACATCCAACAACAATAATCATTGTGAGAGCCAACATGTATGAACATTTCTTTCTAGCTAGGCACTATTGCATATTTTATCTCATTTTAGTCCCAGGAGAATTTTTTGATGTCAGTATTATTACTGTTATTACTATTGCCATTATTATCATTTTAAGTCTCATTTTATAAGTGAGGAAGCATACCTCAGGATTCTACTTCCCTCACCCTTCACATGAGTGAGATTAATTGATTACCTCTAAATTGTCTCTTGCTATAAATACCTTCCCTTGAAACAGTTAGAAGGTAAACCCACAAGTACACATTGGATTTGCACACTTTGGAGAGAAAAATGCTAATTACAGAATTTTAGAACTCAGAGAAACTTTACTGATCACCTCTAACTGCCTCACTTTTCAGTTGAAGAAACAGAGGCTCAAAAAATATTCATTAGAACTTTGAAAGTCACACAGCCGGCGAAGACTAGTACCCAAACGTGATGGTTCCCAGGTTAGTACTGCTTCTTACATTGAAGAAGGCAGGGAGATGGCACTGAGAAAAAGGAAAGAAGAGAGGGAGGGAAGGAGGGAAGCAAAGAGAAGGGAAGGAAGAGGAGGGAAGGGAAGGGAAGGGAAGAGAAAGGAAGGGCGGGGAAAAGAGTGTGGAAGTCCCTACCACCATCTGTTCATCATTCAACTAATTAAGAGGCCCAGAAATACAAGCAGTACAAAAGTGAGCACCAAAGCATTCCATCCTTAGGAGTTTACAATTAAAAACAACAATAGACTAATTTAAAACATAATAAAGGTAATAATTTGCAAATTTAATCCAGAAACAAGAGTTGGATATATAATTTGGCATCTAGAATTTTTCAAATTCATAATGGAACTCTCAGTTTCACTCATCCACCATCTAAGAGTAATCATCTCAGTAAAAGGCAGCTCTATTCAGTCAGTTGAATAGAGAAAGTGGTAGTCGCTCAGTCGTGTCCACCTCTTTGTGACCCCACAGACTGTAGCCCGCCAGGCTCCTCTGTCCATGGGATTCTCCAGGCAAGAATACTGGAGTGAGTTGCCATTCCCTTCTCTGAGGGATCTTCCCGAACCAGGGACCAAACCCAGATCTCCCACATTACAAGCAAAGTCTTTACCATGTGAGCCACCAGGGAAGGTGATTCAGTTAGTTACTCATGGCAAAAATCATCAGGCACTTTTAGCTCCTTTACATCCTGTATCCAATCCACAATATAAATCCTCTTGATCCTATTTCCAAGATGCATCTCAAACATACCCACTTCTCTTCTTGTCCATTTCCACAACCGTAGTCTAAGCCACCCTATTGTCTTGCCCAGGCTATTAATACAGCTTTTCTTCTTTCACTCTGCTCCAGAACAATACATGTCCTACGTAGCAAGCAGGACATCTTCAAAACAGGTGAACCAGATGATGTCACTCCCTTTCTTAAGCCTACCAGTGGTTATAATAGCCTCCTTTCCATAGCTGAGCTTGTTATGTACTTTCACAGGTAAACCCAAGGAGGTATAACATCCCTAAACTAGCATCCCTAAAGTGCAACCTACAACAAAAAAGAGCCATTCGACTTTAGTAACAGAATATGCTATACAACACGTTTTTTTAGAAGAGCAGACAAAAGTAGCAGAAAAGTGCATTGTTCATTAAATCTTCATAGTACAAAGACAGAAATATTCTAAAATCATTTTCTTATCACCCCAGAATCCACTTACTATCACCTATCTTTGCTGCTGTGACCCATCTTTACTAGACAATTATAGGTGAACTTCAAACACTGTATGTGTTTAAACATGGGAGTCCAGTCCTCCAAATAGAAAACAGGCTCTTATTTTCTTACCCTAAATCTCCACATTTATAGGAATAGAAGGAAGAAAATGCAAATGTGAACAGAGATGCCTGGTCTTAGCACTCTGGTAATTCAATCAAGTAGGACAGGCTGGTATGAAACACGTAATTACAAGTGTAATTGCCAAAGTGGAAGGATGAAGTATTTAGGGAGGTTTGAAAAGACAATGCTTGTCTGAAAAAGGGATCATCTGAGTTTTCTCTGTGCTGTGCCTTAGTTAATCTCAGTCACCAACAAAGTCAGCGCATATTTTCATCAGGCCCGTATGATAGGAATTTCACTGATTTCAATCTCTTTTTCTGTTAAAAAGTAGACAGGGAGGGGAGAGAGGGAGGGGGGCAGAGAAAGCAGGAAAAGGCCCATCATCATAGGCTTAAACTGGAAAATCCTTCCAATGAATTTTTCCAAAAATCCCAAGTGAAGCATGAGACTCTACCATGCATCTCTACATTTGTCCTTGCCGTTCACATGGCCTGCCTTTTTGGCACAAACCTGAAGGTGACAAACATCTAAACTATATTGAAAACCACATCACAACTACCATAAAAATGCATGATTTGAGCCAGATAATCTTTGCTGTGCATCTGTCTGTCTACATCTTAACTTCAGCTGGGCATAAACAATGTCAAAGAATCCGGATTAAAAAAAAAAAAAAAAACAGTTAATGAGCCAAAATTTTTGGAATACTGTAGGCTTCACAGTTATTGACTTGAGCATTTCTGGATATTAAAGTTGATGCAGACAGAGGAAACTGATGCTGCGCTGTGTTTTCTTTTTGTTTGTTTGCTTTTACTTTCATGCAGATCTTCTTATGCCCTGAGAAAAATTATCAAGAAAGACGAAAACACAGAGTATAAGTAAACTCCAACTTAGTAAAGTGTACTGGCCCACCACTGTAATTTTTACCCGACCAGTAAATTTGGCAAATGACCTAACCATGCCTTAGTATTTTCATCAACCTGGGGTGAAAATGCCCAGCTGATACACAGCTGTGACAGAAACAGAGTGATAAAATAGATCTGAGAACACATCAAATATTTGAGAGTATTCTAATTTATAAATGTAAAGTACCATCATTGTATGATCTCTCTTCTTTGGCTTACACACTATAATAGGCTTTTTCTCTCCGCATTCTCAAGCGCTCACAATAACATCTTCCCTCATTTCAGAAACTCTGCTTTTATACAAAAGATTATGAAAGACCTTAGTTCCAGAACCTTCTTTCCCATTAGCTACCAAGCAACTCCTATTATAAGTAGCTTAACGCATCAATGTGGTTGGAAGATTATTATTGGTGTGGAGAATTGTTCCATATAGTCTACAATTTCTTTATACCCAAAGGTTTCCAACCTACTAGTAAATGGATTGCACTGTGCTATCAAAGAGGAAAAAAAAAAAATTAGCAACCACTTTATTAGAAAACAAGATGTTTCTGATGGCTCTTTTATGGCCCTGAAAGGTACTAGAGTCTTTTTCATCACACTTCCTTTTGCAGTGTGGTATTTTCATAATTTTTCTCTCTGAAGCATCAGTGTCTGTGAAGAATCCAGTATGACCTCTAACTATTTCAAGTGGTAACTAAATAAACACAGGAACAGTAAAAAAATTCCATCTATAAAGTGATAGCCTGATCTATAAAATAACACCCATATTGATTTTTGTGTGTTTCCAATGACTTGACTGACGTTGTTTTTCATTTAAATTAATAAGTTTTGGCATTGCGGAAACACAACATGTTGTTAACATTTGCACAAAATTGGAAATGAATTTTCTTGCTTATTTGTTTATTCTGGGGCTTAGTCCTTCTGGTTACCCTAGGTTAATTTTCAAGGTCAGTGAACTGAGGCATAACTCTATCAGAGCTCACACAGTTTTAAAATATTCTCTCTCTCACCAGTCCCTCCTTCCTCCCCTTGGCACTAAAATATTGATCAGCTTCTCTGTGCATCCTATGGAGGTGACCAGGATGCGTGCCTAAGAGTGAGCAGTAGCCTGAAGAAATACAAGAAAAATGTTGTGAAGATGTATTTGCAATTAATTTGCTTTCTTTTGAAGAAAGGGATTTTTTTCTGATTGCAAAGTAATATAAGTTCAATGTGGTACAAAATTCAGAAGAGGTAGAAAGTCTAAAAAATGTAATTACCTACAATGCCACTAGCCCAAGCTAGCCATAAAAAACATGAAATTTTCAGTTTAGTTTTTGAATGTTTCCTTTCTGATTTGTTTTGATGTACATATACTTCTCTGAGCCAAAATAAAAATTATGTTGATTTTTCAGATTTGTCAACTAATGTTGCTTTTATACATATATTTGTGGGGAAGGGTGGGGAATAGCAGAATATTTGCAGTTCTTAAATTTTGAGGTAGGTTCTTATTTTAGAATGTATGTTGAGTTCCCCTTCACCAATAAATGTGGGTTTCCCACGTGGTAGTAAAGAATCCTCCTGCCAATGCAGAAGACACAAGAGACCTGAGTTCAATCCCTGGGTCAGGAAATGGCAAGCCGCTCCAGCATTCTTGCCTGAAAAGTCCCACGGACAGAGGAGCCTGGCGGGCTCCAGCCCATAAGGTAGCAGAAAGTCAGACATGACTGAGTACAACAAGCATAACAGTGTCCAGAGTTCCCCTTCAGGAACGAATGAACTGGTGCCAGAACACAGAGGAAAACAACAGATGAACCAGTGCGGGGCTGATAAGGACCAAATGTAAAGCTAGAAGAAGGAAGATAGATGGGCTCAAGGAGAAAAGAAGAACAGACAAAGTATGTGGAGTCTGACATCACACAAACCTGGATTCCTGTCTTTGCTCATGGCTGTGTGACTTGCACACAGGTTACTTGATTTCTCTGCACCTCAGTTTGCTCAGCTGTATCAAACAGGCATAAAACAGTACCTATCTGAGATTTATAACAGTGAATACATGTAAAGCACTTAGAACAGTGTGCCTCAGAGAGTAAGCAGTCAGTACATCTTAGCTTCTGGCAGCAGTAATAGCACAATATTTATCAGACTCTGAGCTAAATGTTTTACATACATTGCCTCATTTACTCCTACACTATCCTAGAAAGTAGGATTAAATGATAATGTATCCAGAGCACTTTATCATCCAAAAGCTTGAATTACAAATGAGAAAATTGAGGTTTAGGAAAAGATTCATTATCTTGCCCAAGGCCATAGAGTTTGTAAGTGATGAAGCCTGGATTTTTACCCAGGGCTTGTGGGTGGAAATGACACTACTTTTCCAAGTATGGCATCGGGACCACCTTCAGTATAATGAGAATACCTGTAACGAGGCCCAAGAACCTACAGGTTTAACAAGTTCCCCAGGTGAGTTTTAGGCCCCAGATTCTGGCTCAAAAGTTGTTAAATATTATTCAGAGCCCTGCAGAGAGCAGGCCCTCAGAAAATATCAACGGATAATCTTGCAGCAGATGAGATAATGCTCCAAAAAGAGAACAACCATGTACAACGTAGGAGCAGGGGTACAACAAACATCTGCCTTTAGTCCCGCTTAAAAGTGTCTGACTGATTTTTATCTTGGGCTTCGCAGGTGACCTGAGTGGTAAATAATCCACCTTCCAAACAAGAGACCGGGGTTCGATCCCTGGGTCAGGAAGATCCCCTGGCGTAGGAAATGGCAATCTGCTCCAGTATTCTTGCCTGGACAATTCCATAATCAGAGGAGCCTGGCAGGCTATACTCCATGGGGTTACAAAGAGTCAGATGCTACTGAGCATGATTTTTATCTTACAAGATTTTTTATATGATTTTTATATTTCACTTGATGAACTGATACAAATATTTAATTATATCATGTGTCATCCCATCAATACTGCTTTGCAGCTATTTTACATTCAGCCTGGGTGCCAGATTAAATTAAATGGGTTTTTTTTTTTAAGCCTATAAAGCTGGAAAATATCTTTCCCTGGTTGGTATTTTTTACATACTGGTTACTAAGAGTCTGTAAGCTAAGGAAGGTAGTAAAGTTCATTTGCTAGTGAGGAAGCCAATTTGACTTTTATGGCTATTAATTTTTTATGGAGCACAGAGCAGAATTACTGGTGTTGCTCCTGATTTAGACAACTCTGGAGCTGTCAGGACTGAGGGCACCTCCATCTAGGAAGCAGTGATCTTGACCATCCTTAAAGGCACACATGATCACAGACTAACAGCTTCCAGGTCCTGCTCATAAGGTCCATCTATACACAGTGATACTGCCAATGAGTCACCAAGAAATTGTATTGCTATTGCTTTAAAACTAGATGTGATATAGTTTTGACTTTTTGTAGGGGCTGTGCCATTCAGCATGCAGGATCTTAGTTCCCTGACCAGGCATGGAACCTGTGCCCCCTGCAGTGGAAGTGCAGAGTCTTAAACACTGCAGCCCTAGGGAAGTCCCATTGTAGGCTTTAATTAATGGTAGATAGGGTAAAAAGGGCTTGATCATTTAAGAAAAGTTGCTATCACAAATGAAGCATGCACAAGAGATATTAATTCATATTTGTGTGTGTGTGTGCTTATGATGTGCATGTATCATTCTATAAATGCCATTTGTAGTAGTGAGAAAAGTCAAAAACAGGCAAAAGAGCCCACTTTCATAGGTCTCACATTAAAAAGGGAGGAGGGAGAAGAGTTAGATAATATTAATTAATACAAATAAATTTGCCAGGTGGTAAGATGGAGAGGAAGGCCAGATAAAAGGTAAAGAGTAATTAGAGGGAATTCTAGTTTAGATGGGCTTCCCCAGTGGCTCAGCAGTAAAAAAAAAAATAAAACCATCTACAATACAGGAGACGTGGGTTTGATCCCTGGATCAGGAAGATCCCCTAAAGGAAAAAATGGCAACCCACTCCAGTATTCTTGCTGGGAAAATCCCATGACCAGAGAAGCCTGGTGCGTGGGGTCGCAAAGAATTCAACACGACTGAGCACACACACACACACACACACACACACACACACACTAGTTTAGATAGGGTTGCAAGGGGAGGTATCGCTAATGTAGGTAACACACTAGAAATCATACCACGCACCTCACTTAGGTAGGAAGAGATGTTTCAGGTGTGGGAATTTTTTTTTACAACATTGCTGTATGTGTGAAACTGTTGCTTCATTCAACAAACAGGGTATACTTAACTCTGATGTGGCACTTCACACATGGACTTATTTTGAACTTCACAACACCCTTTTGTTGTTGCTGTTCATTCATTCAATAACTATGTTTTCTTTACTATTTCAAATTTCCAGGTACTGTACCAGGATTGAAAATATAATAGCCCTTCGTCATGGAGCACTTACTGGCTGCACAGCGCTGTGCAGAGCTCTTCACACAGCTTCACTGACTGGCACGGTCAGATACTATCCCCACATCTCCAATAGGGGTGAAACTCTGAAGGGTCACTGAGGCCCAGGTTCATATCTCTAAGTGCCAGAGCTCAGACTAAAACCAATTGCTGATCCCCATTCTAGTTTTCCTACAACTAAAATACACAAAACTTTAGGTTAAATTTTTTGCCTGCTTTTAAGGCAAATAAGATAACGTACCTCCCAGAATAAATACATCTCATTGCTAAATGAACTTCAAAAAGCTATAGAGCTTTTATCCCCTCCTTCAGACAAGTAAATTAGCATTAACCCTCATTTGTAGATGAAGACTTCACCAAAAGAATTCAATCAGTCCAAGAAACAGGCTACGAATTTTACAGTACAAACCGGATGTCAGAATGATTGGTCTCTAATCAGAACTGGTCAGCAGGGCAAAGAAAGTGGGTAAGTCAACACAGCAGCCTTCCCTCTCACCACACCCAGCAAGCCCATCTCCCTCGCTGACCCACTTCATTTCTCATTCTTCTGCAGCTCCAGCCCCAGCCAGCCAGTCTCCACTGTTGCCGGCAGAATCTCTACAACAGCCCTCTCTTCTGTCCACTCTCCTCAGAGTAATCCTCCTGGAGCATGTGCTGCTCACCAGAATGGTTGGCAAACTCTTACAAATATCAAAGGTTTTAGGAACCCATTCTCTCTCAGCAGCCTAATTCACAAGATCTTAAAGGAAGAAAGAACCACAGAGATCCTACACCAACCTGTATCGTTTACAAATGCGACCCAGAAGACTGCAGGACTTTATGGCTAGTTAGTCCTGAAGCCCACCTGAATGCAGAGTCATTTATTCTTTGTACTCTACCACTTTGCTTTGTAGGTCTTAATATTGTAAAAGTACAAATTTTCTAATATTAGTATTTGGGGTTGCTCACTACACATTGATAGAAGAGATTTGAAGGTGAGTTTAACTTTTTGACATTTCTCAACTAACATCTCTTGGCCAGCCAGCTTACTCCACCCATCCATGGGGTAAGTTAATTTCTAACAAGCTTTTCATGATGACTAGTTTTTTCTATGTCTTATTGAATGATGGGCCCATAGGAAATTTCCTGGACTTCTTCCATCATTTGTAGGGTGACTCTGATAAAGAATGAGCTAAAAGAAATCAAGACTGTTTTCCTCTACATAATCATATCCTTTTCATAAATAACCAGTGATTATTTCAAAGTACTCTAATATCAACAACTTACTTTTCACGTTATCTTCATTTTTAAAGGGACAAAACTGTGAGACAAAGAAGGGATCGTCACACAGCTAGTGAGTAGACAAGAGAGAAGAGAAACTAAATTCAAAATATTTTCAGCTGAATATGAATTACTCTGAACCAGGAAAAGGAGGAAGCAAAATGAAAATTTGCAAACATTTATTGACCACTGACAACATGCCAGGATATTCCCTAGCTCATTTATATTCACAACCTATTATAGGGTAGGTATTACTATTATCTTCATTATACACCTGAAAAAAATTCAGGCTTAGCAGAATAAAGTAAAATTTGACCAAAAAGGGGATGGGGGGAAAAATTTGACCAAAGGAGTAAATTAATAAATGGCAAGGCCAAGACTTGAACAGCATAAGCTGTCTGATCCTTCTCCACTTTACTAGTACTGGCCGTGAAGCCTATTCTTGCCAGCATGAAAAATGAGCCACAGCAAATGTAGACCCCCATCATAACTTCCGAACTAGCCACCTTATCTCCAGTATCCTTTCTAAAGTACAATCATACTTTTGTTGTTCAGCAGCCATGTCGTGTCCAACTCTTTGCAACTGCATGGATTGCAGCACCCAGGCTTCCCTGTCCTTCACTATCTTCTGGAGTTTGCTTAAACTCATACTAATGATTGTAAAAATACTAAAAATGCCAATCATATCTCCCTTTTCCTTCCCACATATACCATGCCCACACCTTTCTTGTGCTAAATCCCCTGCTTTGAATCTCCTCCTCCTTCCCTCTGGCAGGCAGAATTTTGGCTCTCCAGTGCCACACTCATGAATATGTTTCTTTATGTTGCCAAAGGGATGTTGCATATATAAATAATGCTACTAATAAGTGACCTTAAAATAGGGAGGAGATACAAATTATTTGGGTGAGTCTAGTGTGATTATATCAACTATTAGAAGCAGAACTTTTTCTTGACTAAGGGCGGAAATCAGAGATTTGAAACATGAAACGTTTCAATACACCATTCAACATCTGATGATGAAGGAGCCACCTGTCAAAGAAAGAGGGACCAGTCCTACCACTGAAAGGAGCTGAATTCTGCCAACAACCGGTGAACACGGAAGAGAACCTTGAATTCCGGGGAAGAACTACAGCCCTAGCTGATACCTTGATTTTAGCATGGTGAGACCCCAACCAAAGAATCCAGCCACATCCTGCTGAACTTCTGACCTACAGAAACTGTAAGATAATAAATGGGTGTGGTTGAAACTGCTAATTTTGTGGTGATTTGTTACAGCAACAACTGGAAACTAATACACTGCCTTCCATCTAATAAGCTTCAACTCCTCTTTCAGGGTTCACCTGGGATAGGACAAGCAGGCATCTCAACTTTAAACTAGAACTTCAAACATTAAACAAGTGTGTGCAATTTCTCTGACATCTCTCCTTACAGCCCTAAGCCACTCCCTTTACTCTTCAAGCTGTTTCTTGAAAGGAAAGAGACCACTGCAAAAAGGAACATATTTTTCATATGGAAATGAGGCATCATTCCAGACAGAGTCTTAAAACAAAGACAATTCAATATGGTTCGTGCCTTGGACTTCATCTGTGCAGATTTCATGTCAAAACGGATCGTGTGTCTGTGCTTGTTGTTTATGCGTGGGATGCAATCTGTTGAGAAAACAAAAGCTTCTCTACCATCCAAAGTGGTGTCTAAATTGCACCACATCCTCCTGAAACACATCCAGCCTGTAGCCCCAGGCTGCGTGGGCACTCCCGCCCACCCCAGCTCCCCACAGAGCTGTCAACCAGCAGGCAGCCCAGGCACGGTGGGGAAGGGCGCCCTCTGCGTTGCAGGTGGTGGGCGCCGCCACAGGCCTCCAAACTCGCCCTTCAGGAGAGGAAGGGCCTTTGCAAGAGCAGCTTTGTTTCTGCCCTCCTCTATCCTCTGTTTTCCATAAATGAAACGGTTCCTTCACACCACAGCTTCTCTCTCAGTACATCAGTTACTGCGCTCTGGGAGCTGGGTCAAAGGGCCACCCTTTCGAGTTCTGTCAGACACAAAGTGAAGACTAAAAGAATAGTCTAGAGAGGGAAACTTTTAACCCAGGAATCTTTTCGCCAATCAGTTAACTAGCTAGCATGGCCTAGGCCATGAATAAGTGGCTCAAAACACATCCAGTCATTTCCCATTTCCCATGTTCCTTCTTCTCCTGAACTCTCCCACTAAAATAGCACATCGAGTTACGTTTGTCTCTTTGCCATGTTAAATCACTATGGTGAGGCCTCTTAAGGAGGGACAAATGTGTGTACAACAATTTCAGACTGGATCCTGGATGAATAAGCTATTTGGAGGACACTATCAAAGATTGGGCTAATCCATCAAGTTCATTTCTCTCCCTTCCTAGAGTTTGGATCCATGAAAATATATCCACTGGGGGCTCATAAAGAAGTCTCATTCAAAAGTGTGGCCTACCTGTGCTGATTCCTGCCAAACTTAAAAATAATTAAGTCTTTGTCTCAGCTAATGACCTAGGTCAACCCCTTCTGATTTTGTGGATCTGGCTCGTCTTCTCTACTGAGTTGCCAAAACCACACTTTTTATCATTTTTAATGAGCAGACTTCTACTTCCTCATAAAGAATAAGACTGAAGTGGAATACCAGCTGTGTGCACGGAAGATAAGATCCTGAAAGCAACTCGGACGCCGTCTGAGCTTCCCTGATTTAGATTGTCTCTGAGTCTGTTGCCTGCTCCTTCCTTGCTTACTGCTTAGTCAACATGCAAGAATCAGGCTTTTGATTCCATGTGCTCTGCATGTGAGGTGAGGCGATAAGTCAACATAGGCGCCTGGCAACAAGGACCCCAACCAGAATCTCTGCCATTCAAAATGGCTCACCTTCTACAACCCAGGGAAAAGGCTACCCACTCCAGTATTCTGGCCTGGAGAATTCCATGGACTGTATAGTCCATGGGGTCGCAAAGAGTGGGACATGACTGACTTTCACTTTCACTTCTACAACCCAGTGGCCATTATTTCTGCAGCTATTCTTGAAAGAATGTCATAAACTGTTAGGTTGTTGGGTCTGGTTTAGTTGAATTTCAGGTAGCATAAAAATTCTATGCATTTTCTTTTCAAAGTTCTATTGGGAAATGACTAGAGGGGAATTCCTGATAAGGTATTATCATCATTGTGGTCCTGGCTGGCATTAGAAGAACAGGAATGAAAAGCTGTGATAGCCCATGTCATCCAAGCAGAATAATAACATTTAGCTCAGCTGAGACACCTCTGCATTGTCTCTCTAAAGAAAAGACAGTGCCCAGTTTCTTATTTGGGCAAAGAAAGGGAATAAACCAACAAGCCACTATGTATTTCCAGGGGCAGTTGCCAAGTCTACATAAGTATGGAGGAGAAGGAGAGGGCAGGTGAGCCTCTGAAGCAGACCTTGCAGACTAACCAGCAAGTCTTCCCTGGGGCGCTCTTTTTGAGAGCTGAGTATCCCTGGGAGAGTTGGTGATGGACAGGGAAGCCTGCAGTGCTGCAGTCCATGGGATCACAAAGAGTCAGACAGACTGAGCGACTGAACTGAACTGATCCCTGGGGGAAAGAGCAGGGCCTCAAGAAGATACTGACTGAGAATTATCTGGGTCATCCTATCTGTGCCATAAGGACTCACAAACATGGACATAACATTCCTGAATCACTGACATACTGAAAACACTGGTGTTCTTACACCTGAAAATCTGGACAGGGGCATGCAGGTCTATAAATATATACGATTCGTAGAAAAAGAGAACAAATTGTGTTCAGACCCATGCAAGGAAGGGATGAAGGTGAAAAGTGAGAGCAAAGGGAAACTGATGAGCTCCAAAACTGAGTCCAGAAAAAGCAATCGAAGTTTAACTCTGCCATTCCTTTATTTATTCATTCACGGAACAAATATTTGCTGCATACCTACTCTGTATTAGGTTTCTTACAGATCCATAGTACAAATTAGAATACAAAATCTCTGATTAATACTGAACTAAGAAAAATTATTATTTAACTCAATGTTCCCCAAATGTAATTAATCCTTAGAAGACTACTGTTTTCCTCCTAAGAATATTTTGACCATCTCAGAGAATTAGTATTCCCTGAGACAAGGTTTTAGAAATACTGTTATAAAGCAAATTGCACTTAATTCTCATAAAAAAGCAAGTGTATAGTTAAATATATCAACTCTTTCATTTTATACAACCCTAAGATTTTAAAAAAAAAACCCACACACACAAAAATTTTCATACATGGGAGTTGGGAGGACCCTGGCTTCAAGATGCAGGTAACACAGAGGTCAAATAAACAACATCTTCCAATATTAGGGCATTCTGAGTGTGCCTGCAATAAGGCACCACATGTGAGAGGCAGCATGAGGCTCCCTGCCTTAACTCTAGAAGATGCAGGCTCAAGATGGATAGGGCCCAGCAACTGCGGGAGGTCCTAGCACTCTACCAGCACTGGAGGTTGGGTTCATTCATGCAGTGATCCTGCTGAATGTCTGTGGTCTTCAAACATGAAACACATCATCTCTTACAATTCCTGAAGCTGCCATCCCTGCATTATTCCCATTTTACAGAGGAGGAAACTCAAGCAAGTAGAGGCAACCTGATTTGCCTAAAGCCACACCATAAATATGTGACTGAGATTGAAGCTCAGTCTGAGTTGAGATCGAAATCCAGGTCCATCTGCCTGCAAAGCCATTGTCACACTGTGACCCTCTCCAAGGGGAAGTCCCACAGGGCCTCAGCAGACCCTTCAGAGCCTCTGTAGTGGGCTCTGAGCCTGGTATAATCACACTCACCATCAGAAAGACGGGGTATGCACGGAGCCTGAACATGAAGGTGGGAGGCAGCAGCAAACCCAGTTCACTGGAAGATACAGGCTGAGGAGACCAAGCTGGAGCTGCAATTCAGCCCTTAAACAGGAAAACTGGTTTCCCTTAACCTTAAGAGGAAATTAATCTAAATGACAACAGAATAAAATTAACAATCACAAAGTTCAGACTTGAATTTCGAAGTCCCTAACCAGCATCACCTGGGCTTTAAAAGAATGGTGCTGAAGTTGATACAAATTCATGAACATATTTCTCAAAGAACTGTGTGCTCTATAAAATCAATAATGCATACTCAATAAAAATATGAACTGCATACAAACAAATTAGATCCATTTTCTAGCAATGTTGTGGAATAATTAGTCATCACATTCAATTGCATGAACAAACTTATTTACAGGCCCAAGCATGCTGCAATGAAAGTACACTGGTGCTATGAAAACTACACACCTCCGAAAAACTAGCCCGGCAGAGAGTGGGGCCGAGGGACAGAGCTGACATCAGTGATGTCACAGGAATGGCCTATCGCCCACAGGTCCTTATTATCTTTGTTCAGTTATGACTTGTCTGCTGACTTGTCAGCAGTTATGACGTGTCTTCTCTCCCCTGAATGTGTTAGTAATGCACTGTGACCCAAAATTCTACAACACTGTCTCTTAATTAAAAACGATAATTACTTTGTATGTCTAGGTTTCTAACTTTAATATTGAATTATAAGGCCTCCTGCTTCCCTTCACTTCCCCCTATCCAAGGCAGCAGGGCCATGTCCTCCATGGAGGCTCTCCCACAAAGCCACAAAGTCATGACTCACTTGTGAGCCACACAAGTCATGGCTCACAACATTGCACTAATGCCTTCTTAGAACATCTTCCTCCTGTCCCCTTCCCCCTCCCATTCAAAGCTTCCATATCCGCAGATCACTTCCATGCCTACTGAACTCATCCTCCTTGTGCTAAGGAAACGCAGTGACCTTACTTCTCATTTGGCGAATATACTTATACTTCCTGGTGACAATTACTTTGTCGTTGTCTTATGTTGCCATTTAATTCTCATTATTTTGTTCATCATTCCATTAGGCAGAAGAGGCCAGACTATGCTGTGGTGTATAAAAAAGAAACCCTATATCTTAACGGTGTAACCTTTTAAAGTTTATTTTCATTCACATAAATGAGGAATGTTAGGGTCTCTTCACCATACAAGGACTCAGGGATACAAGCTCTCTCCATCTTGGGGACTGCCATCTCAACATCTGACCATCAAAGACACCATGGCGAGGGAAGAGAGGGCAAGGAGGTAGGTTTCTCAGCTCTTCAATGCCCCAGCCCCAGAGTGACAGACACCATGCTCTCCAACAGGTCCGGCTGGTTATACAGCCTACGTACCAACAAGGAAGCTGAAAAGTGTAGCATTTCCATATATTCCAGAAGAATAGAAGACCTGGATATGGGTGAGCCTAAGGATTCTCCAGCACAGTGAAACACATCATGTCTCCCAAATAAACCAGGACATCGGTAATGCGAACTGAAGTTAAACTGGGCTTTGGTCATTTGGTAGTGAGCCGGCTTGTTTGAGCTCTCTAGGTACTCATCACACACATCTCTGGAATTCTGCCAAAGCTCGTGGAATTGAGCCTCGTATATAATAGAATTGCCTCAGAAGTGTTTATTGATGGATTTAATCTGAAGACTGACAGGGAAAACATCATATCTGATCAAGTTATGTCTCTTCCCATAGCTCTTTGCCCCATTTTCTCGCTGATGAAAAAGTGCCGCTTCCAAGACAAATGAATGTGACCGGGATGTCAGAATTTCTTGTGGCTATCTCAATCGACTACATGTGAATGCTACAGCTCTGCCACTCTCCCTTCACCGCTTTGAACTCGAGGATGAAAGGAAATCAACAGTGATGGACAAGACCCTATTGAGGAGAAAATGAACTGACAAAACCTGGCAAGAAATATGTTTATGATACAATACAGCAAAATAGCATTTTGCCCCTGAACTGCCTTCCAGGGCAAGACTCAGAGCTGAGATGCTGTTATCCCCATTAACAGATGGGGAAAGTGATACCTGAAAAGGTTAAGTTTCTTGGTCATAGTCAAACAGTCACCCAAGCAAAGCCAGGGAGAATACCTACAAGGTTGCAGGCTTGGAGCTGTTCCTATTAAATTAGATGATGTTCATTCGTCACTGACAGCTTTGGGGGAAAATGGATCAATAAGCACTTCCCTTTGGGTCACTTTCCTACTGTGTCGGATTTATATCTGCAAATGTTTAAAGAGCTCCCATTTACCTGGGGTTTTATGACTTTGTTATAATTGCCAGAGCTGAGAGAAAGCTGTCTTCCGTCTGGCTTCTCCTCCTGCAGGGAGCAGTCCAAAAACCATGTCATCTCAATCATAGGACAAAAATGCTTTGAAGGAAAACAAATGCTGCTGCTTTTTTTTTTTTCCTTAAAAAGAAATTGTTGAATTGTCTGGAAAAGTCAGACGATGACTTGCAATAAAACCTTTCTTTTAGGTTGTCTCCCTACTGGCAGGAGAGGATGGATCACGGTGGTGGATTTGCTGAGTGCCTCACCCAGGTCAGCATGAGAGATAGAAAGACTATTCCAGAGCCTCATGACATCATGCTCAAGCTGCTTTTCAGTTTCAACTTCTCAACTTTAAATTTGGGGTCTATATACCCAATCTTTTTTATACAATAAAGAATATGTATCTGCATATCTTTATAACTAATACTTAAGGAGTATTATCCAGAGAAGGCGATGGCACCCCACTCCAGTACTCTTGCCTGGCAAATCCCATGGATGGAGGAGCCTGGTAGGCTGCAGTCGATGGGGTCACAAAGAGTCGGACACGATTAAGCGACTTCACTTTCACTTTTCACTTTCATGCATTGGAGAAGGAAATGGCAACCCACTCCAGTGTTCTTGCCTGGAGAATCCCAGAGATGGGGCAGCCTGGTGGGCTGCCATCTATGGGGTCACACCGAGTTGGACACAGCTGAAGTGACTTAGCAGCAGCAAGGAGTTTTATCACAAAGAGAATTGGAGAATAACACTAGCACATTTATCTAAAACTACTTGATAATGTGGCATTGAGTTTTAGGTGATATTTTCCCATATACTTTTCCATGTCAACTTACATCTTAATTCACATGCAAGTACAGGCCCACCGATATATACCCTTTCATGTTAACAAACTGTAAAAATTGATAAGCTTTTGTTTGCCTTTTTCTTATTTTTCTACTGCAGCATCCTTCAGCCCATACCTGGCTTTCAACTAATGCACACAAACATGAAACAGTGAAAAGACAGAGGGATGAAAAAGAGAAGAAATCAGAGGGAAAGGAATGCTGTTTTGCAATTTATCAAGATAGGAGTATTTACATTCAATTTCATACCAAAAAAAAAAAAAAAAAAAGCAGCAAATGTCCTTGTTCCATATTCTCTTTCTTTGTGTAGCCTGTTCGTTTTCTCCCCTTGAAATTCCCTAGTTCAACTGTGTTTTCAGTTTAAATGTGTTTGTTGGTAAAACAAACAAACAAACAAAAACAATATCTGTAATGCTGGAAAAGGTAACCATTAAAGCAAACACCATGGCCAAGTCATTTGGAATTTGGACGTAAATTAGAGAATATGTGATACTTAATCAACTCACTTGGGAACTATCTCTGCACAACAGGGCAAATCTGGTTAACGTCAGAGTCACTTACTTCACCATTTAAAAAAGCATGCTTTCGAAGTGTATTCAACTCATTTCCTATCATTTTCTTGACACAGTTTTTTTTTTTCTTTTTTTTTTTTTTTTTTTAAAGAAACTTCCCTTCCCTGGTGGCTCAGATAGTAAAGACTCTGCCTGCAATGTGGGAGACGCAGGTTCGATCCCTGGGTTGGGAAGATCTCCTGGAGAAAGAAATGTCAACACACTCCAGTATTCTTGCCTGGAGAATCCCATAGATGGAGAAGCCTGGCAGACTACAGTCCATGAGGTCGCAAAGAGTCAGACATGACTGAGTGACTGACACTTTCTTTCTTAATGAGTATACAAAGCAAGGCTCTATCTATTCCTAACAAAATAATAAATAATACAGAGTAAGTAGATAATACTGATGAGGCTGAGCTTTTTTGCTCTAAAGCTTGGATCTTTGGAGCAAAGGAAAGGATGATGGGAAGAAGACACACAGGCATCAATTAAACAGCTTCTCTGAGCACGGCCTCTGCCACATGCTTTACGTAAAAATACATATTCATTGTGTCATCACAGACATCCTATAACATTGCTATTATCTCCATTTTGGAAGAAAAAGCAGTCATGAGGCAAGAGGCCCTGGGGAAGGAAAGACAAAGAATTGAAGAGCTTGTTTTACCTTCCTCCCAGGGGAATTAGGTTTAAACATAAACTTGTATGTTTCCAAAATCCACTGATTAGAAAGAGCTATGGGGAGCTAGAAAATAAATGTCTATTTTACAAATTCTTCTCTGCTCATACTATCAATATTTCCTCTCTTTTAAAAGTATGACCTAGGACAGGTACATAGAAAAATACCTTGGGAGAAGTGAGACATCACAACACTGTGTCCCTGACACTGCATTTCTTACGCTGCTCTTATGCAGGGCTACACTCCTTCCCGGCTCAGTACCAGGGACAAATCCAAAGAGCTAAATAAATTGTCCTTCATGTGGAAGAAAATAAATCCGGGGTTTTCCTGGAACTGTATTTTGACCTGCAGTCTTTAGTGATATATTCAAAATTCAACTTCAATCCGATAGTATTTTGGCACATGCATGACACCCAAAGTACCACGTCACACTCTAGCACAACTCAGGCTTAGAAAGTATGACAAATACAGCTGCTAAACTTCAGCGCCTAAGCACTGCTATTTCTACCCACCTTTTACCTGCATGTTTGACAAATATTGTAATGGTGGAAAGAAGCTGCTTCGGGGCATCAAACATGTGAAACTTTCCATTTCGAATACAATTCTGTTTTCTAAAACACGGTCCCAGGCAGCTCAGTCCGTGCTTAGCAGTTCTTCAGAGATGTCAAAGATCATCTCTGCAGCTCTCTCCACGGCACGTGTTTTATATTATCTCAAAGACCTGCCAGGAACTGCCTCTGCATAAGTGTCCCTTGTAGAGTATAAGAAAATAAATGTTATTTCTCTCCCTGCTCCCCAAGCCCTGTTTCATTCTTCCTATAAACAGAAGCCCAGGCACAAATGTGGGTGGAGATCTCTCCTGGGAGTATACCGTATTCCAGCACCATATGTTCCTTTTAAAGAGAAGCAATCAGAGCACCTCTTTAGCCTGTGTGAGTATCTGTCTGCTTGAAGCTCAGAGTCAGATCATAAGACACACATGTAAGACACATGAAAGTAAGTGGTCCTTACTCTAGCACCACTCCAGACTCCGCTTCTCTCTCTCCCAGCCAAGAGGTTGCTGTTGTTCAGTTGCCAAGTTGTATCCCACTGTCTGCCACCCCATGGACTGCAGCACACCAGGCTTCCCTGCACCTCACCATCTCCCAGTGTTCACCCAAGTTCATGTCCATAGAATCAGTGATGCCATCCAACCATCTCATCCTCTGCCACCCTCTTCTTCTGCCTTCAATCTCTACCAGCATCAAAGTCTTTTCCAATGAGTTGGCTCTTTGCATCAGGTGGCCAAAGTACTGGAGCTTCAGTTTCAGCATCAGTCCTTCCAATGAGTATTCGGGGTTGATTTCCTTTAGCATTGGCTGGTTTGATCTCCTTGCTGTCCACGGGACTCTCAAGAGTCTTCTCCAGCACCACACAGTTTGAAAGCCTCAGTTCTTTGGTGCTCAGCCTTCTTTATGGTCCAGCTCTCACATCCATACAGTCAGGAGGTGGGATCCCACAGAAACAAGTCTCACATCTGGGCAGCACTGAACTGTGTGCCCTGGCTTCT
The DNA here is from genome assembly GCF_029407905.1 of Bubalus kerabau. Classification (NCBI taxonomy): domain Eukaryota; kingdom Metazoa; phylum Chordata; class Mammalia; order Artiodactyla; family Bovidae; genus Bubalus; species Bubalus kerabau. The sequence continues at coordinate 19,477,693 of NC_073631.1, read as the reverse complement.
GTCCTTCAGCCATGTGGACCTTCATACTCTCCATGGTCTCTTTCATCCCAGAACTTCGTTCATGCCTTTCCCTTTGCTTTTATCTCTTCTCATTCTGACCAATGAACTCCTACATAACCTTCAGTTCCACATGTATAGATAAGCCTTCTTCTGAGTCCCCATATTTGGGGGCCCCTGCAGTACCCTGCTCTTCCCCAGTAATGCCCTGATCATATGCCACTGCTGCCCCCTGTTGAATTGCTGTCATACACACTAGTCTACAAGCTCAGTGAGGGCAAATCCTGCCTCCACGGCCTTCACTGTGTATTCCTGGTGCCTCATATTACACCTGCACAACGTAGGTAGTCAGTGATATTTGTGGACTGAATTAATCCATCATTAATGTCTATTTATAATGTATTAATTTATGCATGGATTATTAAATATTTAATGATAAATCCAATCAGATTTAACCCTAAAGGAAAAAACAGACAAACAAAACCCCTAAGATGACCAAACAGAGGATTATCATGGGAAAATAACTGCCTTCTTTCTTTTCTATCTGTGCTTCTATAACCTGTTATTGGACCCCTTTGCAGTTATTTATGGTTTTGTTTGATAAATAGTTTTATAAACCAATTTGAATGGAGACCAATGACAAGAGATTCACGCTCTTTCTCTCTTACTTCTCACAAAAGTTCTAAACTCAAAAGATTCTAGAGTTCTACCGCCTCTTGGCAACTAGCCATTAAGGGCAAGAATAACTTGAATAAAGCAAAGGTGTTGAAATACTCTCTTTAAAGAAAAAAACATTATTTTTATTGATCAACATACTGAAAATCTCAACAGGATCAAGATTTCTGAGCATCACATAATATCTGAAGAGTTTCAAAAAATACTTCATACAAAACAATTGATTTCCTACTCAGTAAAAACAATATCAGACAATTCTTTAAGGCTCACTGTAATGCCCTTTGATCTTTGTTTTGTTACTTCAGAGTGGACAATTGAGCACATTGTCTTAATTCATTGATTGATTGGTTTATTGATTGATGACACCAATGCCTTGAAGTCCAAGAGAGCACTCAGCCAATGACGAGATACTCAGCAACTGATAAGCAAATCCCAAGTAGCTAGAGCATGAGAAATGGGAAGAGGGGAAAGGGCTATAATAGATTATCTAAAAGCTGTGTAATGGTGGAAGAGGGGGAAAAAAAAGAAGCTTACTAATAATGGAAGAAAGGGGTATGAAACAGGCCTTGAGAACCTGTCGGATTTGAGTAGTTCCCTAAAGATACCCAGAATAAAAAAGTTTTGGCTTAAAACACAACATTCAAAAAACTAAGATCATGGCACCTGGCCCCATCACTTCATGGAAAATAGATGGGGAAACCATGGAAACAGTGACAGACTTTAATCTGGGGTGCTCCAAAATCACTGCAGATGGTGACTGCAGCCATGAAATTAAAAGACACTTGTTCCTTGGAAGAAAAGCTATGACAAACTTCAGTTCAGTTTAGTTCAGTCACTCAGTCGTGTCCAACTCTTTGCGACCCCATGAATCGCAGCACGCCAGGCCGCCCTGTCCATCACCAACTCCTGGAGTTCACTCAAACTCATGTCCATCGAGTCAGTGATGCCATCCAGACATCTCATCCTCTGTTGTCCCCTTCTCCTCCTGCCCCCAATCCCTCCCAGCATCAGAGTCTTTTCCAATGAGTCAACTCTTCGCACAAGGTGGCCAAAGTATTGGAATTTCAGCTTTAGCATCAGTCCTTCCAATGAACACCCAGGACTGATATCCTTTAGAATGGACCAGTTGGATCTCCTTGCAGTCCAAGGGACTCTCAAGAGTCTTCTCCAACACCACAGTTCAAAAGCATCAGTTCTTCAGCACTCAGCTTTCTTTACTGTCCAACTCTCACAACCATACATGACCACAGGAAAAACCATTCCCTTGACTAGATGGACTTTTGTTGGCAAAGTAACGTCTCTGCTTTTGAATATGCTATCTAGGTTGGTCATAACTTTCCTTCCAAGGAGTAAGCGTCTTTTAATTTCATGGCTGCAGTCACCATCTGAAGTGATTTTGGAGCCCCCAAAAATAAAGTCTGACATTGTTTCCACTGTTTCCCCATCTATTTGTCATGAAGTGATGGGACCGGATGCCATGATCTTAGTTTTCTGAATGTTGAGTTTTAAGCCAACTTTTTCACTCTCCTCTTTCACTTTCATCAAGAGGCTTTTTAGTTCCTCTTCACTTTCTGCCATAAGGGTGGTGTCATCTGCATATCTGAGGTTATTGATATTTCTCCCAGCAATCTTGATTCCAGCTTGTGCTTCATCCAGCCCAGCATTTCTCATGATGTACTCTGCATAGAAGTTAAATAAGCAGGGTGACAATATGCAGCCTTGACGTACTCCTTTTCCTATTTGGAACCATTCTGTTGTTCCATGTCCAGTTGCTTCCTGACCTGCATATAGGTTTGTCAAGAGGCAGGTATTCCCATCTCTTGAAGAATTTTCCACAGTTTATTGTGATCCACACAGTCAAAGGCTTTGGCATAGTCAATAAAGCAGAAATAGATGTTTTTCTGGAACTCTCTTGCTTTTTCCATGATCCAGCAGATGTTGGCAATTTGACCTCTGGTTCCTCTGCCTTTTCTAAAATCAGCTTGAACATCTTGAAGTTCATGGTTCACATACTGCTAAAGCCTGGCTTGGAGAATTTTGAGCAAACAGAGATATTACTTTGCCAACAAAGGTCTGTCTAGTCAAGGCTATGGTTTTTCCAGTAGTCATGTATGGATGTGAGAGTTGGACCATAAGGAAAGCTGAGTGCCGTAGAATTGATGCTTTTGAACTGTGGTGTTGGAGAAAAGTCTTGACAGTCCCTTGGACTGCAAGGTGATCAAGCCAGTCAGTCCTAAAGGAAATCAGTCCTGAATATTCATTGGAAGGACTAATGCTGAAGCTGAAACTCCAATACTTTGGCCACCTGATGCGAAGAACTGACTCCTTAGAAAAGACCTGATGCTGGGAAAGATTGAAGGCAGAAGGGGATGACAGAGAATGAGATGGTTGGATGGCATCATCGACTCAATAGACATGAGTTTGAGCAAGCCACAGGAGTTGGTGATGGACAGGGAAGCCAGGCGTGCTGCAGTCCATGGGGTCGCAAAGAGTTGGACACAACGGAGCAAATGAACTGAACTGAAAGATGCCCAAGATTTAACCAAGAGCTTGGATAATAGCGTATGGAGTTACAGATGAGTAAACAATAAAATCAAAGCTTTGGTGGCAGGAAAATATATGACTACACCAGAAAGTAGTGAGTAGTCCAGCTTGGCAAGGACTGTGTGTACGAGCATGTGAGTGGCTGAGTGGGTGAGGGGGCAGGAGGGCTGGAGTAAGAAAGGAAGAGGGGAGGAATTACAGGGAGATAAAACTATAGAGTAACAAGCAACTCATGGGCCACAACAAAGGAATTTTTATATTTTATTCAACTTGCCCTGACTTAGAGGGTGTATGTGATGAGATCCATGTTCCATATGTGAGTTTATGGACATCATTAAAGTGCTTCATGTCTCAGTTTTCCCTACTGTTGAAAGGGAAGAGATGCTATCACCTGCAATAAACACACTTCAGCAATGAGTCCAGATATGTATTAGGTCTTACCTAAACCACTTTGGAACACCTGGCCAAAGTGTAATATGGAGCTAATAAGCTGTATTTTTTCCTATACTTTTAGCAAAAAAAAGAAAAGAAAAAGAAAAGCTAGCTTTTACTGTAATGTATACATTTTATTTCCTCTCTGTGATAATCAGCTAAAAATGATACATACTCATAAAAGGTTTCTCTTGATTCCCAAGACTGTGAGGTAATTTTATAAATGAATATATAAATGAGTCCCTTTAACCAACTGTTCAAAAATATCTACCATTTAGCTGTGAAATGTAGCAACTCTGCAGGATCCCATGGCAGGAAATAAAATATTACCCTTCGGAACAGCATACAGTGCCATGTGCCCCATGATCTATGACTCAATAAATATTAATTGATGATGATGAAGCAGAATCACACAGACTAGTGAGAGTTCTGTAGAACTGTTCTCTTATTTACCCCACCTCCCACCTAGACAAACATCTGCCTAGAAATGCAGACTTTTTTGCCTCACTCAAAATTGGTCCCTTATGGGAAACATTTGCAGCCCAGAGCTAGATCAGAAACTAGGAAAAGGTCATTTTTGTCTGGCAAGCATTTTGAAAACTGTAAAGCATCTCTCTCTTTCTTTCTCACTCCTGCTCTCACTATCTATTGTGGTGTGTGTGTGTACACATCACTTTCTGCACTGTTCTGTGTATCCTGATGTTCCTGGAAAGAGACAGGAGGTGCTAAGTATGCAGCTGCTTCTGTGTGGGACAGAGGACATATGGGCCATATGAATTAAACTGACTGTAAAACATTGGGGAAATAAGACAGTAAAGTAAATTTCCCTTAGAGTGTGTAATCTGTTTTATGTCATCTCAACTGAACCAATGACTTGTAGCCAGGGGAGAGGAGCAGATGGGCAGGAGGTGGACTAAGGTGGACATTCCCCTGAGGGGAAACAGAACAGTGTTTCTGGAGTTCTTGACATACTGCCTTGCAGCGTGTTTGTTTGGATCACAGATGACAGGGTAAAACACCAAAGAGATGGCCAGTCCTACCCAGCTGACCCATATACCTTATAACCTTTGAAAATCCACAATCATGTGAGCAGCAAAAAGGGAAAGTGAGGTTTTATTTACCATCTTGAGGTGGTATCTAGGGGTGGATTCCTCTATTTCCTTTAACCATTTTCCAGCAGAGCAGACAAGATTCCAAAGCTTGTCTGTAACGATAGAAAAGCCAAAGACTGAATTCCAAGCCTGCTATTTATTGTGTAGCCTTTGAGATGCTACTGGACCTCTCTGAGTCATCCTTAGAAATGAGAATGGTAATAATTAATATACAAGTCTTGCCAATATTAAAGTCAGTAATTATCTGGAGAGGAAGAGGACCTAAGAGGGAGAAGCAATGCATATCTTCAGTCTAGTAATATAAGATGGCATCACCGACTCAATGGACATGAGTTTGAACAAACACTGGGAGATGGTGATGGACAGAGAAATCTGGTGTGCTGCCTTCCATGGGGTCACTAAGAGTCGGACACAACTGAGTGACTGAACAGCAACAAGTAATGTAAGAAACAGAAGGGACTGAGAACAGGCAAGATGTGAAGAGTTTTAGGTTTAATTGTGTACCCTCCAAATCCCTGGGCTTCCCACGTGGGGCTAGTGGTAAAGATCCCACGTGTCAACGCAGGAGACACAACAGACCTGGGTTCAGTCCCTGGGTCGGGAAGATCCCCTGGAGGAGGGCATGGCAACCCACTCCAGTATTCTTGGGCCTGGGAAATTCCTCTCTCCCTGTAGAGCTGAATGTGACTTTATTTGGAGACAGGGTCTTTACAGATGTAATTTTAAGATGAAGTCATTAGGCTGGGCCCTAATCTAATAGGACTGGTGTCCTTAGGGGGAAATTTGGACCCAGAATACACACAGAAGGAAGAGACACAGAGCAAAGACAGTCATCTAAACCAAAGAGGGAGTCCGTGAATAGCTCCTTCCTCCCGACTCTAAGACGGGACCGACTCTACTGACATCTTGACTTTAGACTTCTAGCCTCCAGAACGATAAGACAATAACTTCTGCTGTTTAAATCACTCAGTATGTAGTACTTTGCTATGGCAGCCTTGAGAAACTGACACACAAAATAAAGTAGTTTCTACATTACTAGACTAGATGTTATGATTCAAATTTTAGCCTGTGTATTTTAGTAATCCTAAAGTTAATTCATCATAATCACCCTCTGAAATTTTCTACCACTGGAAGGAGGAAGAGGCTGGAATTGGTGAGCCACAGAATCTCCAGCCCCTCCTAAGTAGGCTGAGTTATAAAGTCTGAGAAACACCACCTGAAAGTAAGTTACTATGCTTTTATTCAACTTCTGTATTCTTGCTGCTTATCATGGAGTAAGCATTTAATAAAGGATTGTCAATGGATTGAATTAATGAATGCTCTAAAAACTGAAAAGGGCTACGAAAACATACAGGATTTAGCGCACATCCTCCTCTAGGTATGATAGCAATACATTGGGTTAAGATTATTATATGATTCCTGTGCTTCTTAAAATACAGAGGAAATTGTAATGTTCCCCTGACTTCCCTTTAATGCTGTATTTGGAAAGGAGCCATGGCAGTCCCTCTGGTTCCTTCCTGTCATCTCCTTCAGAAGAGCCAACACATTCAGGCACTCGGGGGGCTAGTTTGGCAGCTGTCAAGCTTTGGATTATGCATCCTGAGCCGTGGCATCTGCAGCTGTTGGTGAGACTCATCTCCAATGCCTGCCCTGGCTGGGCTCCAAAGGCCAGAGCTGCCGAGGCAGGGTCACCCATTCCTGGGCTGTCAGAACCTCCTGGTGGCTACTTTCTTTCAGTCAACCTTGATATAAGGAAATGTGCCTTTAAATCAGTCCCCTGGCCCATGTCTTATTGAAGCTGCCTGCACTAGACTGAAATGGTGCCAGAATCTGCAGCAGGGTCTCCAAACCTGCTGTGTGAGGCTTTGAAGCTAAGCATCTAATTCAACACCAAAACAGAAATAAATGTTATTAGCTGTATTATGTTGGTGAAAGTGGCATATAGCCCACCAGTTCTCTGGGGCCAAGAGAGTCAGGTAGAGATGGAAGGGTCTTCCTCAAACCCTGTGGGTACAATGTACAGAGCCCTTCCCTCCCCCGCAACCCCCGTGCCCATTAGTCTGTTCCTCTCCAATCTTTATAAAATGAAGGAAACATTTCAAGGTCTCTGATTGAATGAGTGATCAGCCTACTCTGCACACAATAGCTTCACATCTGAGAGAGGGGCAGGGTGCCAGAGGCCATTAGACCCAAGGCCACTCACAGCAAAAACCTGAAATCAAAGGCCAGGACAATATGCATAGGCAGGGCAGTTCCTACACTTAGGAAGGAAATACAAAACTGTGGATGGCAGACTCTGACATAAGAGTAATATAAACTCTATAGGAATTAACTCAGAAGTCACCAACACAAAGCCTGATAAAACAGCAAAGACCCATAAATGAGGTATTCATAATGCCCCATTTCATCTGTTATCTTTAAGGTTTGGAACGATTGCTTAATGCTGTACACAATGCATTCTTCAGAGGATTTATCTGTAATTATAAATCGAGTCTGATTTCTTTTTTAGACCCCAGTTAAAACCAAAGTTGCTCTACTTAAAATAAGGTTTGTTTGCACAGTTAAAAACATCTATTGCAGCCTCTCCTTTATTGATCCAAGGTCAAGGAGTCAAAGATCAAACCAGTACCAGCAAACTACAGGTATTCATTCCCCAAGATCCCTTGACAAAATAAATGGAACCTTCCAGTCAAAGGGTTCAGAAGTTCAAACTGAAATGCATTGAAGCCAGAAGGCAAGTGTTTATTGAGAGACTATAGCTCCAGGTAAGAGTAACAAGTATCTTACATTTATGCTAGTCCCTCAGCTTGACCCTGTAACAGAATATTTAAAATAAATATTAATAGTGGGTATAATATAAATACATACACATATGAATATATACATATTCAGGTATCTTTTAAAGTTACATACCCCTATATTTTATGAGTATGTGAAAGTCACTCAGTCGTGTCCTGCTTTTTGCGACCCCATGGAATAGTCCATGGAATTCTCCAGGCCAGAATACTGGGGTGGGTAGGCTTTCCCTTCTCCAGGGGATCTTCCCAACCCAGGGATCAAACTCAGGTCTCCCACATTGCAGGCAGATTCTTTACCAGCTGAGCCACCAGTGAAACCCAAGAATACTGGAGTGGGTAGCCTGTCCCTTCTCCAGCAGATCTTCCCGACCCGGGAATAATTACCAGAAAAGGAGCAGGTTTTCCATGCTTTTGTTCCCATACTTCTCACCCTGCTGCTGCTGCTGCTAAGTTGCTTCAGTTGTGTCCGACTCTGTGCGACCCCATAGACGGAAGCCCACCAGGCTCCCCCGCCCCTGGGATTCTCCAGCCAAGAACACTGGAGTGGGTTGCCATTTCCTTCTCCAATGCATGAAAGTGAAAAGTGAAAGTGAAGTCGTTCAATCGTGTCCAACTCTGAGCGACCCCATGGACTGCAGCTTACCAAGCTCCTCCGTCCATGGGATTTTCTAGGCAAGAGTACTGGAGTGGGGTGCCATTGCCTTCTCCACTTCTCACCCTACCTACAACCAAAATTTAATATTTCTTCAATCATCAAAATTCAAAAACTTTCAAAGTACTATGCATTTCCCTCTAATCCTATATTTTAATGGGGCTGCTGCTGCTACTGCTGCTAAGTCGCTTCAGTCGTGTCCGACTCTGTGCAACCCCATAGACAGCCCACCAGGCTCCGCCATCCCTGGGCTAATGCTGGAATTGTATGTGCAAAATATGTGGAAAAAATAACTCCTGCATATAAGTCCAAATTCTACTATAGACAAATGTCTCAAACTCTCTGAACCTTGATTTTGTCACCTGTGAGATGAGAATGATAATTACCTCAATAGAGTAATTGTGATAATTATATGAAATAATGCTTATGAAAATATCCTTATTATTTTTACACAATAACAAACACTAGGAATTACTAATAAGATTATGATTATATTCATCATTGACTTATAAATAGTTGTTTCAAGGGCAGAAGGAGGCAAAATGTCAAGTTTATGGTTCTTGCCTCTCTAGACTACCCTTGGGTCACTCCTGGATGTCAGCCCCACCCCACCCTTCGCTGGGCTTCTTTGTTTATAAATGCCTTTCCCGGCATGTGCAGGAATGCTGCAAAGAGCAGTGCTTGGCACATAGTCCAACTGTCAGAGTCTGTGATAAGCACCCTAAAGTTTGAACACAGCTCAGAGCTGGTGATTCGGAAACAGTAAGCATCTATATGGAACCCTTCAGTGCAAGATTTATAACTACAGATTTTTCTCTAACTCCTTTCTGATGGAGTTTGAAAGAGCTGTCATTAAGCAGATGCTTTCAGTAGAAATAATCATTGCTAATTCTGGGCTACATGATAAAACGCCGTCCCCCATACTTCCTGTTCGTCAACACACAAAGGCATTGATGAGACTGGTTTCGCCTTTGTTGGAACATGTGTTAACCACTCCACTGGTATTAGTGAAGCTCGTGGTTACAAACAATGAAAGAAACTCAGGTCACATCAAGGAGACATATCATGCCCAGCTTTCCTAGTCCTAAATCTCTTCTCCTCAAACAAAACACAAGCTTCTACCCACAGCAGACCCTCACAAGTTCCCTTACAAACCCCACAGGCAGGAAATGGAAAGGGAATGTAATGGGGAGAATCAGGCCCTCCACCAGTTTCCTAAGGGTAACTCTAATTACTGCAGACCCTCAGCAAACAAAGATGTTTGCCCTCAGAGACAGAAAAGAGAAAAGAAGAGAGGAAAAAGACACTCCATGTATGATGCACTGTCTACAAAAGGCATAAGTAGACACCATCTTTGGAAAATAAACATGCTCCTCCAAAGCAAAGGGTTTATCCTAGACACCAAAGCATTTTTATTAATGGGGAATTAAGCTACTCAAATTATACAGAAAGCCTTCTAAAATTAACTTCATCTTGCAATATTAAATCAGCATGACTTGGATTTTTCAATAACCCTGTGGAATCAACATTTTATTTTTAAATAATTTTTGTAAGTTTTGTAGTCTTATCAGGCTGGTCAACAGTGGACTCAGCAGCCGTGCACTAATGGATAGTACCATTTAACAAAGATATCAAAATTACGCAGTGTTGGAATTTTTGTCTCATGGTGCGTGCATGTGTGCTTAATTGCTCAGTTGTGTCTGATGCTTTGCAACCCTTTGGACTGTTTCATGGTGCTTTATGCCTATTTCAGGTGATTCTGGTTCTAAAACAAGGAAATATCCATCAAAATGGAGCTGTTTTTTTTCAAACCTCACTTGTTGGGATTGTGTTTGTGTTATAAGACATTGTTTTATAAGAATTAGTTTTCTCTTTTGCCACAGATCCAGTCCCATTGCTTCTGCGTATCCCCCACCTCCTCAAATGACAATGGGAATGTTATTAACAACCTCAGATTGATTCCTTTCCTTTTAGAAGACCCTGCCTTCTCCCTTCCACAGAGACTTGAGAACCAATGAAAAGCCTACAAATCATGGTACTATTATTTATTTACACAATTGCACATTGATTGACCCTTCATGGCACATAGGGTCAGACGCTGGGGTTAGAGAGAGATAGGGAGCCTCTGCCTGCAGGATTCACATTCTAGACATTAGATGTTTAGAAGACAAATGTTGAGCCAATATGAGATCTCAGAAGTGAAGAACAGCTTCTTTTTGTGTGGCTCAGACTATTCACTGTGCTCACCCACTGGTGGAGAAATATATTGACATTCTCCCTCACCATATTAATCTAGGTAGAGACTTGTAAGCATAGCCCTCTGTGAATGAATACTTACTGAACAGACTGAATGTTTGTGTTCCTTCAAAATTCATACGTTGAAACCTAGTCCACAATGTGAGAGGATTTGGAGGTGGGGCCTTTGGTCCTAAAGTTAATTAGTTAATTAGGTCCTAAAGGTAAAGCTCTCATGAACAGGATTGGTGTCCTTATTTTAGAGACCCCAGAGCTCCCTCGCACCATCTACCATGTGAGGACACAGAAGATGTCCATCTGTGATTTAGAAAGTGGGTCCTGATCACACATTAAACATGCCAGTGCTCTGATCTTGGACTTCCCCAGCCTCCAGAACTATAGACACAAATTCCTGTTGTTTATATGACAGTCTGTGGTATTCTGTTACAGCAGCCCAAATGGAGTAAGACTCTTGAAGTGTCAGGCACCATTCAGAGCATTTTGTAGATATTTGCTTCATTTAACTCCGGAAATTTTCCTTTGAGAGAGGAAATATTATTATCATTTCCATTTCACTGATGAGAATAGCAAAGCTTATGAAACTCAACATGGCAATGCCACACAATTAATGAAGCAATCAAAATGCTAACCTAAATCAGACACCAAGGAACCACTAGCTCCAGGTGCCCTTCACAATCTGAGTTTGTTAGCTGAAAACATCTAGATTTTCTCTTGAGTTGAAATACACCTGTAAATAAGCAAGTATTCATCTAATTATAATTTTGCTTCACAGGTAGAGAGACAACTAAATTTACAATAGAAAAAAAAATGGGTCACAATTATCTGGGTATTGTTCCACTGAAAAAATGTTAGTCCTGATTTAATAATGAGATACTGAGAACTGTCTAAAGTTGAAATCAGAAACTTTGGATGGGCACCAGGTTACTAGTGATACGAGATCCACTTAAATCAGCTTGGCAAAGCCTAAGGATTCTTTTTAAAGGGTGTTCCTGATTTCATCATTAATCAGCTTATTCTCCTTTTTCCCTATTGACTGGCCATCGACTTCGATAGAACACTCTGGCTGTTTTCAGAGCTTTCTCATTCAGCCCTTAAATTAGCTAACTTCCCAGCCACAAGGCAGGTAGCAATTTATGCCAAACAAATCATGAGGCAGGAGGCACTCTGAGGAAAGACTGCTTATTTCCCTTCTGTTCTCTCATGAGGAGGGGAGAAGTGACAAATGCTTGTGGGTTGGTAAACTGTACTAATTTACAAGCCTGCTGTTATCTTTCTAATGTAACACTCCCTAGAGGAGCTCTGAGGAATGATCTAGTTGAAGCTTTCAGTTTCAATCAATAAACTTGGAAGATTATGAAACATGGCCTCCTGTTTAATACAGTAAAATCCAAGCTTTATCTCTTTGGGGCTTTGATCAACTTATAATCAAAATTATAAGTAATTTTGAAGTATAAGTTAAAGAAATTAAAACATGAATTAATATAGTGCTTGCCATGTTTTATGACCAAAATAATAGTAATAACCAACATTTGTATAGCTCATTACTGCTCAAGATATTCACTAAGATGCCTTGAAGGCATCTTAACATCATCATGATCCTCACTGCGGCTACCATTCATTGACCATCAGACACAGTGCTGTGTGCTTTACATACACTCAAGAGATTCTCGTTCACCTTCAAACACTTTGTCCTTGTAATGTTTCATATCCTACTGAATGAACCACCACTATTTGATTATGCAAGTCAGAAATCTAAGTGTCATCCAGGCACCACCCTCTACATATCTCCCAGATATAGTTAGTTATTTAGTGTTAGTCACTCAGTCACGTACAACTCATTGCGACCCCATGGACTATAGCCCTCCAGGCTCCTCTACCCATGGAATTCTCCAGGCAAGAATACTGGAGTGGGCTGCCATTTCCTTCTCCAGGGGATCTTCCCAACCCAGGGATCAAACCCAGGTCTCCCGCAATGCAGGCAGACTTTCTACCATCTGAACCACAAGGAAAGCCCCTTCCAAATATAATCTGTAGCCATATCCAATCTATCTCATACCCTAAATTTATTTCTAATACACCAGCATCTCTCTAGGTCTGCCACAGACCTAGACTTTAGCCCATGTCTCTCATCTAAACTGTTGCAATAGCTTCCAAATTGGCCTGCTGGCATCCTCTGCCCTCCCTCCACTCCCCATTAATCCTACCAGAGCAGGTGCTAGAAATGCAAATCTGGTTACATCACAAACTCTACTGCTATTGCACTTACATCCTTCAAGGATCAGGTCCTGAACCTTTACATGCACTGCAGAGCACTACGGGGTCTGGGGCCTGCTCCCTGGCACCACCTTCTCCCTCCAGCTGCCACAGCATGTGTTCACATCCTTCATATGTACAGTGTACCTTCTGCCACATTGTGCCCCATTTCTTCCACCCAGAATGCTAGTACCATCATTCCCTTGCTTAGTGAATGCTAATTCATCTGTCAGCCTTCATCTCAAACATTACCTCCCTGGGTAAAACTTTCCTGCCTTCCTTGCACAGACTACTCACTCCCCACTCAAGTCAAAATTTTTTTGTTATATTCCCTCAGAGGACTATACTCTTTTCCCTTACTATCTGTTCAGGAAGATTTTTTTATCTTACTCATTAATGTCTCTTCACTTCCTGGATCAGTAATTAAGCAACCAAAGGCAGGTCCTCATTAATTAAATATTTTACTTACAAATTACACTCCAAATACCTTTTCACATTTAATTTTCACAAGAGCTGTATGGAAGAGAGATTAAGTAACATTATCTCCATTTTTATAAATGAGGTGATTAAGACTCAGAAAGGCCATGTCCCTCGCCCTAGAGCTTAGGACAACTGGGTGATGGAAACACAGCTCAAACTTGGGTCTTCTGACTTTATGATCTTCCCAAAGCACTTAGCTGACTTCCAAACAAGAAACTGTATTGTATACATTGTCATCAACTGGCATGATAGACTGAGTATTAGATCAACCCAAGCAAAGGCAAAGAGATAACAGTCATCATAACAGTTGCACAACTCAGCAAATGTGCTAAAATATAGGCTTGTCCACTAAGATCAGATGAAGCTGATGCCATGTAAATTACACTTTGAGAAGACTGTTTCTGAAAATCACAACTCCTAAGTGATGTTTTGGAAGTCAACCCAGAAAGCACTTCAAAAACTACTAAAATACTTGACCATCGACTCTAGAGGCGACTTCAGTATTCTTAAAGAGCTGTCTTCACACTATATGCGTAGAATCGCACTGGATGCTGTAAAAGTGCAGCTGCCTGGGTCCATTTCCAGAACTGAATCCAAAACGGGTGGGGATGAGATCCCAGAAAGCTACATTTTTAATGTGTGTGGGAAGTGGTCTGTACACACATTGAGGCTGATAAACAGTGCTCTCTGTGCACCAGGACTGCTTGAAAAAGGCACATGTCCTCAAGGAGAAGGCTAATCACCTGGTTAAGACCTTGTACATAAGAGAGGTAATTTTTAGGTAGGTTGATAAGCAGTCCAGGGCCCTCAAGGAGGAGAAAAGCACAATTTTTTTTCTACTTTCCTTCATCTTAGTCACATAAGACGTTTCTTTCCTTAAGCTCTGAGTTGTTACCACAACAATCTATTTATTATAAGACTAACTTTCTTTAAGATCCCCTGGAGAAGGAAATGGCAACACATCCAGTATTCTTGCCTGTAAAATCCCATGGACAGAGGAGCCTGGTAGGCTACAGTCCATGGGGTTGCAAGAGTCGGATGCTTTACCCACTGAGCCACCAGTTTTGGGAGTGGATCTGGTAAAATCTTTCTATTGTTAGTTCTAATCCTGTTATCTTAAAATGTATGTTGTGGGAGTGGGTCTGGTAAGACCTTTCTATGGTAAGCAACCAACTGAAAGACTGATTAAGACTGGGGCACTCTCTGTCCCCTTCTGATGTCGATGTCAGAAGCTTTCTCTGTCCCTTGCTATACTCTAACAAGACTCTTGCTACACAAAAGCTCTGAGTGATCAAGCCTTGTCTCTTGTCCTGAAGCTAAATATTCTCTTCTTCGGAGATCAGGAATCCAACTCCGTTCACCATAAGCTATCATACAGAGATATTTGCCTGCTCTTCAAATTTAGTTTTCTAGCAAACAGTGAGATTTCTAATAATTGAGAACAAAAATACTGTGTATCTTACACAATATTCAACTAACAGCTGTTGAATGTTAAGTGTATGCAAAACTTTAGTGCACACTGAAATCTTTGAAAAGTCACATGGGAAACCCAATAGACACTAAAAGTGCACGTTTTACAAAGTTTTATGAAAATTACCTAACAATATATTATTCTGGAGAATAATATATCTCTAGAGTTTGTTAATATGAAAAATGTGATTTTAAAACTATTTTTTCTTATACATATGACTTCCACCAGAAACTTCTGCTGAGTGGTTCAGGAACTCAATCTGCAATGTTGAGCTCTGTTATTTCCTCCTAGATGCAGGTATTCTCATGATGTATTGCTCATAAATGACTGTTTTGGCCACTCAGGTGACTCTGGGGCTAGTTACAATAAACAATAAGGACCTAGAGCTGAAGAGGAGGCTAAGACAAGCCTTCAAGGATCAAGCAGGTTGTTAGCATTGAAAATGATCCCAGGTCAGTCAGAAAGTTTGGAAGATCTATTTGAAGGTTCCTAAATGAGGTTAGGAATTAAAAACAGGTAAGTAAGGGAATATATAGACAGAAACACAGGCAGCAGAGACTCAGAGGACCAGCATTCTGCTGATAAGCAGGAAAATTGATTCACAAATGCAGAGCAAAACCAAAAATCTAATCCAAAATGACATAAAATTAAAAGTTAAAGCTTTTAATCTCTTACTATGTTCAGGATACCGTGCTACAGAATGTCCTTGATCCTTTTGAAGCTAAATAGGGGCTGAGCAGGTGAACCCCAGAACAAGTGATTTCCCTGATACACCTTGCTCTTCGTTCGTTTACTCTTAATCTTGAGATAGAAACGTCTCATCAATGACCAGGAAACAGAAACTGCACCTGAATGGCTGCAGCCTCTGTGATGCTGCTGCTGGACACATTTGTGTCTCCTTTCCACATCCTTCAAAGGAAATCTGATGCCAAGTCTAACTGAGACTCATGAAGCTAACCAGACTGTATTTCTTGGTCTCAAGAAATACAATCAAGGCTTCCCTAGAGTCAGACAGGACTAAGCGACTTCACTTTCACTTTTCACTTTCCTGCATTGGAGAAGGAAATGGCAACCCACTCCAGTGTTCTTGTCTGGAGAATCCCAGGGACGGGGGAGCCTGGTGGGCTGCCGTCTATGGGGTCGCACAGAGTCGGACGTGGCTGAAGTGACTTCGCAGCAGCAGCAGCAGAGGCTCAATGGTAAAGAATCCACCTGCCAGTGCAGGAAACATGAGTTCAATCCCTGGTCCTAGAAGATTCCACATGCCACAGGGCAAATTAAGCCCATGAGCCACAACTACTGAGCCTGTGCTCTAGAGCCTGGGGGCCACAACTACTGAGCCCTCATGCCTAGAGCCTGTGCTCCACAACGAGAAGCCACCGCAATGAGAAGAAAAAGCATCACAACGAACAGTAGCCCCTGCTCACTACAACTAGATAAAGCCCGTGCAACAACGAAAACCCAGCACGATAAAAAAATAAAGAAATAAATAGTTTTTTAACAAAAGAAATACAATCAATCAGTTAGATAGATACATACAGAGATACATAGATAGCTGGATGAATGATAGGTAAATGATAGGTAGATAGATAAATACATAGAAACACAGATACAAGAAAGAAAAGTTAGTGAAACTTGCCCCTGCCTTCAAGGAATTTGTTACCTAATAGTAGGGTAGAGATCAAGAACAATATTGCTATCCTAAAAAGCTATGATATGAGAAGAATTTAGTACTCTTGAGCTTAAAAGGAGAAAAAGATTATTTGAAAATAGGAAAGGCTTTGTGGGAGCAGCAGCTTCTGAGATGATTCTGAAATGAGGTGGGATTGGACTCATGCCGCTGGGCAGAAAAGCTTCCAGCAAAATGTATACCGGAAACAAAGGATGAAGGCAGGACACAAAGTTAGAGGAACACTTCATAGCCCCTTGGGCTTCCCTGGTGGTTCAGAGGTTAAAGCGTCTGCCTGGAATGCGGGAGACCCGGGTTCGATCCCTGGGTCAGGAAGATCCCCTGGAGAAGGTAATGGCCACTCCAGTATTCTTGCCTGGAGAATCCCATGGACGGAGGAGCCTGGTGGGCTACAGTCCACACGATCGCAAAGAGTCAGACACGACTGAGCGACTTCACTCAGTCACTCACTCACTAATAGTCCCTTCAGCTATGAGAACCAGCGCTACCAGAAGACAGGAGGTTTAGACCTGCAGAGTTGTTTGGTCAGCATTAGGGCACAGAGGGCCTTGCAGGCTGAGCTGAGGGAATGTGCTTCAGTAGGGTGGAGCCTGAGGAACCACTGGAGGTGACAGAGGAGGGTGGTGATATGACCAAAGCTGCTCTTCATGAAAGCTAATACGGTGATGGTGTTCAAGGTGAACTGGACCTCTGATTGGTGATAGACATACTGGCAGGCTGGCCATGTTCACAGTCCAGTAATAGGTTGGATGGGTCTGCACCAGGGTAGTGAGACAGAAAGCAGAAAACAGACAATAGAAATGTGTAGATGTGGAGACCACAGACTGCTCCTTCACATTTTCTCCCTCAAACACAACTAAAGTGAAGTTTTAATTGCTCAGTCATGTCCAACTCTTTGCAACCCCATGCACTGTAGCCCACCACGCTCCTCTTATCCATGGAATTCTCCAGGCAAGGATACTAGAGGGGGTTGCCATTTCCATCTCCAGGGGATCTTCCCGACCTAGGGATCGAACATGCATCTTCTGCATTGCAGTCAGATTCTTTACCGTCTGAGCCACCAGGGAAGTCCTCATACACAACAGGAAATGTTAAAAGGGAAGAGACTTGAGGTTTGGTTTGGTTATATAGAATTTTAGAAAAAACTGAAGAAACACGGAAAACCAGCAGGAGAAGGGCCACAAATCTGCTAAAGTTTAAGGATTTTATATAATGACATTATGTCATCAAACTGGAGTATAGTGAAGCCATGAGATAATGCTGAATATGCATTACAGGAGAGAAAGTAACACTGAGGCTTCATAGGTGAGTAATTTAGAGTAAAATGCCAGAGCCAAAAACACAAGGATCTTGGCTTTACTCAATGCCCATGTGACCCTCCTTGGGCAAGCTGTTTGACCTTTCTGCGTTTCAGTTTCTACATCTGTAAAATGGGTACTAAAATAACAGTAGTTCCTATCTCACAGAACTATTGAAAGGTGTTCCAATTATCAATTTATTTCCTCAAAGCTTCAAATTCAACCTTTGTTGCCTGCTCTGCACAAATGGAGATGGCCCTTTAAATATTTCTCCTTTGCCAGTGGGCCTGACGCTAAGCACCATCTTTAGAGGACAACAGAGAGTTGCTGGAAAAGGAAGGGGTTTTCCTCCCACTTTCAGCTTGTGTCGTTCATCAGGCTCCCTGCTTGTGGTCTTTCCAGTAGCCGGCTTTTGTAGAGAATGAATTCTGTCTTCTAACACCCAGCTTCTGCAGTGCGTAGCAGCTAGCAACACCAGTGGCCCCCGAGGATGAATTCTGCGCAGGTCCCTCCAGTGGACCCTGCTGGTTTCTCGTCTGCCACTCAGCGTGCCATGGCCACACCAGAGGTCTGGATCTTGGGTGGGGAGACCCACTTTCAGGTTTATTTCTACCTTGGGAGCTCTCTTAGCCTGGGGATAGTGGCAGCGCCTGCATTTGCTAATCCTATATTTTTTAGAGTTCTCTTTACTTCATACTGGGCTTCCCTTGTGGCTCAGCTGGTAAAGAGTCCGCCTGCAATGTGGGAGACCTAGGTTCGATCCCTGGGTTGGGAAGATCCCCAGGCGAAGGGAAAAGCTACCCACTCCAGTATTCTGGCCTGGAGAATTCTATGGACTATACAGTCCTTGGGGTCTCAAAGAGTTGGACACGACTGAGCGACTTTCACTTCACTTACTTCATACTAGCCAGTCGCTCATTACTTCAATCCCTTGCTATGCTCATTAATGCTTTACGTTTTACTTTCACTACTCAAATCACTGTGTGATTTCTGTCTTCTGGTTGAACCCTGACTGATGTAGGAGGATTAATAAAATCCTATTTGTTAAGTGTAAAACAGTGCCTTCTACATAATAAGCACTTTTTAAATGTTTGTTACATTAATCTAATATGAGGGCCAGAAAAGAAAGGAATAAGTTTTAGCTCTAGCATCACATAAATGTCTCCTATGACCTTGTATCCTTGGGGAAAGAAAAACTATTTGTTTTCCCTCTTTTTCACCTACAGCTTTTGCCACTAAATATGTTTATACAATAAAACCCATTGCCTGTCATACTAGGTAAAGACCAGGCATTTATATTAATTAAGTGATATTAAAAACAAATATACAGTGAAAGCATATATATTTTAGTGTTTTTAACTGGTAGGCAATGTTAACACTGGATGATAAGTTAAGTTTACGAACATCCTTCTATATCATAAAACTCATTTCTATTTAAATGGTTTCCCATATAACAAGATTAGTATGTTTTAAATGTGTTTTCCTGCATATTTTTACAATTTGACATTCATAATGATTCTGTAGAGTATTAAGGGACGATATTAGCCTACAGTTTCTGAGATAGGAAAACTGAACTGGAAGAGGTCAAATGACTTACCTATGATCCTGTGGCACAATCAGTGATGGATGTAGGTCTGCCAGTTCTCAACCACACTTTTTTTTTCCCTTCCAACATATTAACCCCCAACAACAAAGATCAAGACAGATACGCTCTCAAATGACATCTTGAATCAATTTTTTCTGTAAATGTGAAACATTGCAAGACAAGTTGCAGGCCAACCTGATGGGTATAACAGGCCTTGGGCCTTACCTTCCAATTCCTATCATTCCTGTCTCCACTACTGGTGTCCACAACCTTGAAAAGACCTTGTATACATCCCTTTAGAGCTCCATTATCTCTGTGATTAGAGCTTTGAAAGATCTCAACTTGCTGCTCTGACTGTGACCTAGGCCAGCCACACAGCCCTTCTGGTTCTCAGTGTCTTCATCTTTAAAATGTTAATGGTGTATCAGATCATCTATGAGCTTTCTTCCTCCTCTAAACCTCTATGATCCTAACACTGCTAAGCCACTCACAATCTTATTTTCTTCATCTACAAAATTTACAATTGAACTGGATGTTACATTAAATTTCTTACCAGTGCCTAACTGCTTTGATTCTAATATTTGAAATATAACTCCAGACTTTCAAGACTGTTTTAATATGTCATTTGGGAATCACTGTATAATTGCATCTGCTAGACATCCTATTTCCAAAGGTCTAAATATGCCCAGAAATCTAGGTTCTAGAAGGTCCTGGGTGTGAGGGACTGCATGGCTGGTGTCACCGTCACTGCTCCGAGGCACTTGGGCACCTTGTTTCACAGTCATATGTTATACAGCACAACTCCTAAAAGCTTCCAGGAACTGGTCATTTGCCATTTCATTACTTGATAACAAATTTCAGTTTCTCATTTTTGCATTGTGCACATGAAAAGTCCAACTTCAGTTTAATGGTGAGAACTGATAGCCACATTATATTATGAAATTTAGAAATGACAAATCCTTAGTGCTTGAAAGAGCCAGAAGACAGAAATCATATTTGTGACAGCTGACAGAATTTTTTTCAAAGCTCTAAAAGCCAAAACCAAAATCATGCTGAAGATCACAACTCAGAAACAAGTATCATTAAAGGGTTTAATAAGACAGCTTCCAAGATCACAGACCAGATCTTTCAAGATTAGGGTTACAGCGTCCTCATCTGTGGCATTTATCTTTGAACATTATGTTTTGTTGGAGACTTCTTAGAGCTGAGAGTATAAAGACTAGTAATCAAAATCAGACTTTAACTACAAGCTAGGGGACCATCACCTACTTGTTTAACCTTTGAAAAGTGAAGAGGTCAAAGTGGAGAAAGCCTGCATTAAAATGTGATGATTCTGTGAAAAGTTTGTATTTTGCTATTAAGATTACAGATGGCTTCCCCAGAGGCTCAGTGGTAAAGAATCCTCCTGCCAATGTAGGTTTGATCCCTGATCCAGGAAGATTCCCACATGCCTCGGGGCAACTAAGCCCATGCGACACACCTGTTGAACCTGTGTTCTAGCGCCCAGGAGCTGCAACTGCTGAGCCCAGGTGCCAGAACTACTAAAGCCCACATGCCGAAGAGCCGGACTCCACAACAGATGAAGCCACTGCAATGAAAAGCCCCTGCTCTCCACATCTAGAAAAGAGCCCATGCAGCAACAAAGACCCAGCACAGCCAAAAATAAATAGATTTTAAAAAATTTTTAAAAGATTACATATAATGCACCAGCTGGTTCCAATGGTTATGGGCAGGGTTACCACCATTCTAGTTAAGAAACAAGTTACTTTCAACAATTCTACATTACAGCAGCAGACGACTGAGCAGTCTAGACAATACTGTGCCCTTCACAAAAGAGGAGGCTTGTGTTTGGAAATAGAGTAATAGCACTTACATGAGGGCTTCCCTGAGAGCTCAGTTGGTAAAAAAAAATCCGCCTGCAATGGAGGAAACTCCAGTTCAATTCCTGGGTTGGGAATATTTGCTGGAGAAGAGATAGGCTACCCACTCCAGTCTTCTTGGGTTTCCCTTGTGGCTCAGCTGGTAAAGAATCTGCCTGCAATATGGGAGAACTGGGTTCGATCCCTGGCTTGGGAAGATACCCTGGAGAAGGGAAAGGCCACCCACTCCAGTATTCTGGCCTAGAGAATTCCATGGACTATATAAGAGTCAGACATGACTGAATGACTTTCACTTTCACTTTCAAACACTTACATGTCAGGCACCATTATAAACTTCAGTTTAGTTCAGTTCAGTCGCTCATTCATGTCCGACTCTTTGTGACCCCGTGAATTGCAGCACACCAGGCCTCCCTGTCCATCACCAACTCCCGGAGTTCACAAAAACTCACATCCATCGAGTCGGTGATGCCATCCAGCCATCTCATCCCCTGTCGTCCCCTTTTCCTCCTGCCCCTAATCCCTCCCAGCATCAGAGTCTTTTCCAATGAGTCAACTCTTCGCATGAGGTGGCCAAAGTACTAAAACCCAGCAATTCATTTAATCCTTACAATCACCAGTTAGGAAATGCCAGGCTGGAATTTACACAAGCAGTCAGATCCTAAAGTCTGTGTGTAACATCCTGCGTCTTCCCAGTTCAACAAACTTCAAAACTTTCCAATCAGGAACTGTTTCTATGAATCAATGAGTCATCAATTTTCAAGAGAAACCATAAATAAAGAAATTCAAATGCCTGATTCAATGCTGTTTACCATTAGGGGCTATTTGAAAGATGGGATTTGAGGCTATTGAAGGGAAACTGAGTTTTAAGATGCCAAAATGACCACTACTTAACTCCACACTTCCAGAACACTGAGCTTGCTGTCATCTGAGCCTTCTGCCATGTTTTTAAGTTAAGTCCATGCACCCCAGACACCACAAAAAGCCTTGCCCTGTCTTGCCCCATTTGAGTTGCAGAATCTTGACCCTGATGGTCAGGAAACTTCTGCCAGTGTAAGTCTGCACATAACAATGCCTGGATATAGTATTTTAACTCACAAATATACAAAAATAACAAAAAGGTTTGTTCAGAATATTGGAACCCACATTCTATTATATAGAGAAAAAAAATTATTCATTTTATTTGACAGTTCAGTGACTTCATACAAAACAAATGGTAAAGGATGTGAACAGAGTTCTCTGCCGGTCTGTGGTTCTTCCTCATGAGGGAACTAGAGACCACCTGTAGCTAAGGAAGCTGCAGAGGGAGTCTCTTTGCTGCTCCAGCCCTTCCCTCTACTGTGAAGCCCAGGGTGCTATGGAAGCTATGCCTAGGCCAGCTGCATGGGCCCACACTCACAAGTGTGCAACCATGGCATGAAGAAGAAAGATTCCCACAACAGACAAACCTCTAAGGGCTAGTTGGGCCTTGCCCCAGCCCAGCAGCATAAGGCACCCAGCTTTGGCTATTCTGACCCAGCTTCCCATGAGGTCTTAGTGTCATTTACAGAACTTGGGGGCCTCTATCTCAGTGCAGACCTAAGAGGCACTGGGAAAGTGCTACACCCACTCACTCATTTACACCCATCTTTTTACACTGCTTCTTTCATAGCTCAGCAGTAAACCAAAGGGTAAGTAACTTAACCCAAATCCAAGTCTCATTCTCGCTAATCTTCAACATTGGAGTGGCCTTTGCAGGCTGGCAAAACTCAGCGGAGATCTCTAGTGTTTGCATCGGACCCTTATTACTAAGTCTTGGTCGTTGCCTGAGCACTTGCTGAAAGCATACAGTTCTGGAGCACTGACTGTTCACTGTGAACCTGGGGTGTGACTGCAGAAGACTGTCCAGCCTGGGGGTTTCCTGGGCCTTCTGTCTGAGTGGTCTCAGATAGAAGGAAAATTCTTATGCTTAAACAACTTGTTATTTTTTTGTAGTGAGGAGAGGGTTTTTAAGCCCCTTCCATACAAATAGCTTCTTCCTAAATGATGTAGGAACTAAAAAAGAATCTTCCACTGGCACAGTCAGAGATACTTCCTGTTTCACACCATTAATCATCACCCCAGCCCCTGGAGTGGGGGTTTCTATTAGCATTACTACCTCACCTCATTTTGTTTGATATGAGGTTTACACTATATAAAATCTATTTACTTCAGGCTAAATATTCCTAAGTCCAAACTCTGAAATGCCAACTGCCAAACTTTATACTTTGATGTTAAATAAAACAGATACCATCTGATTAGAGAAAAAAATTCCCAAATTCTCCATTAAGTCACCCACACACATGCATTATCTACCTGACCCTAACCTAGACTCTAAATAGAGTTCATACTGATGTTGAAGCTGAAGCTCCAATACTTTGGCCACCTGATACAAAGAGCTGACTCACTGGAAAAGACCCTGATGCTGGGAAAGATTGAAGGCAGGAGGAGAAGAGGACAACAGAGGGTGAGATGGTTGGATGGCATCACCAATTCAATGGACATGAACTTGGGCAAACTCCAGGAAGTAGCGAGAGACAGGGAAGAGTGGTATGCGTGCTGCAGTCCAAGGGGTCACAAAGAGATGGACATGACTTGGTGACTGAATAACAACAACTACTACTACTCTTTTGACTGAATAACATGTTTCCCTTTCCTGGGTCCAGAGAAGGCAATGGCACCCCACTCCAGTACTCTTGCCTGGAAAATCCCATGGACGGAGGAGCCTGGTAGGCTGCAGTCCATGGGGTTGCTAAGAGTCGGGCTCGACTGAGCAACTTCACTTTCACTTTTCACTTTCATGCATTGGAGAAGGAAATGGCAACCCACTCCAGTGTTCTTGCCTGGAGAATCCCAGGGACGGGGGAGCCTGGTGGGCTGCCGTCTACGGGATCGCACAGAGTCAGAGACAACTGAAGCGACTTGGCAGCAGCAGCAGTAGCAGCTTTCCTGGGTCTACATCTTATTATTCTATCTAACTGAGCTCTGAGAAAGACCTGGAACAAGTATCACATTTGATATCCATCCCAGGGCTTTGTGGGCTTCTCTGGTGGCTCAGTGGTAAAGAATTCGCCTGCCAATGCAGAAGATGTGGGTTTGATCCCTAGGTCAAGAAGTTCCCCTGGAGAAGGAAATGGAAACCCATTCCAGTACTCTTGCCTGGGAAATCCCATGAACTGAGGAGTCTGGTGGGCTACAGTCTATGGGGTTGCAAAAGAGTTGAACACGTCTTATTGATTAAACAAGCATAAAACAAACAAAAAAAGGACTGTGCACATAACAGCTCCTCAGAATAGTATGATCATTGACTGCTACCAATACTGAAATTCATGACACAAAATTATCAGTGTCTAAAAAGGCAAAAATTTCATTGCACTCTAATTCCCAAAAAGAAGTGAAAAATAATGTGTTCCAATACGAACAAGTAAAAAGATATTATTTTCAACTTGGAAAGGATTTTCCACAAATGAAAATTTCAAAAACAGTCAATATCATCTTTAAATTGCTTTTGGTTTGCAAGTGTTATTAACTTCACCCAAGGCTGGGTCTATATGATAGGGAGAAACATTTTTGAAAGTGGGACTTAGGGGAAGCAGGGATACTGATAAACCAGTGGTCATTAACTTATTCGAAACACCTAATCTCAGCCTTGACAAAATCCATCAATTCTATTTTTCTCTCACTGAAATTAAAGCATTCGGCCATAATTTGCCCAATTTCCCCCCCTGATTTGGTTCTTTTTCTTGATACCTTATTGGTTAATGGTAGGAGCTGCTTGACAGGTGTGATAATGAAAGCTAAGTGATCAGCAAGCCCCAAGGATATCCCTTTCAAAATGAAACTGATGTCCATGTAAATAAGGTACTTGTAATAATAACTTGCATCGGTACAGTGCTTCATGGTTTAAAAAGCATTTTCAAATACATTAGCTCATTTGATGCAATATTTTCACAAAATAAGAAGAGCAGGACTGATTATCTCCTGTAGAAGAGGAAACATCAGTTGTAATATTACTGCTGTAAGGAAACAGGTTAAATCTTCTGTTATTTACATGTCTCGTCTCCATATATTGAGAGAGGCATTGGTCATTAAGTAGATTTAGTTGAGCATGGCAGGAGAGCACAACGTTTCCCATATGCTACTGTCAGACATTGTTCTACGACAAGTGTTCTCAAGACTTAGCCTGCATCGTAATCACCTGAAGGGCTTGAGGTTGCTGAACCCCACTGCCCGGAGTTTCTGAGTCAGTAGGCTGGGGTTCAGGAGGGTCACATTTCTAACATGTTCTCAAGCAACACTAGTGTGGAGGGTCTACTGCTGCTGCTGCTGCTACTGCTAAGTCACGTCAGTCCTGTCCGACTCTGTGCGACCCCACAGACGGAAGCCCACCAGGCTCCTCTGTCCTTGGGATTCTCCAGGCAAGAACACTGGAATGGGTTGCCATTTCCTTCTTCAATGCATGAAACTGAATAATGAAAGTGAAGTCTCTCAGTCGTGTCCGACTCTTAGCGACCCCATGGACTGTAGCCCACCAGGCTCCTCCGTCCATGGGATTTCCCAGGCAAGAGTACTGGAGTGGGGTGCCATTGCCTTCTCCCGTGGAGGGTCTAGGGAACCACAATTTGAGAACTACTTGTCAGGCATTCAAGACAATTCTCTTTTGTCTCCCACTGACCCCAACTGGAAACATGAGCAAGTCAAAAGGCTTTTCTGCTCTCTGTTGGGTTCTTTTGAACTGCAAATACAATTGCTCTAAATTACAAACAATTTTAATTCAGAAAGTAGAATGTGCTGTTTATGATATTAATCAAAACGCTGAACTTAATATTAAAACCTCTCCCTCTTCAGGCACTCTCAGGCTGGAAGACAGACTGCAGAGTAGGAAAGAGGGGTGTGGCTGGCTTGAGGATTTCCCTGCCCTGAGCTCCCCCCACCCCTATATACCAGCTCCTCTGTGGTTGCTGCTGCTGCTGCTAAGTCGCTTCAGTCGTGTCCGACTCTGTGCGACCCCATAGACGGCAGCCCACCAGGCTCCCCCATCCCTGGGATTCTCCAGGCAAGAACACTGGAGTGGGTTGCCATTTCCTTCTCCAATGCTTGAAAGTGAAAAGTGAAAGTGAAGTTGCTCAGTCGAGCCTGACTCTTAGCAACCCCATGGACTGCAGCCTACCAGGCTCCTCCATCCATGGGATTTTCCAGGCAAGAGTACTGGAGTGGGGTGCCATTGCCTCTGTGGTTAGTGGACGGCATTTTGTGGAGGCAGAAAAAATAGAGATAGAGGGTGAAGAAAAAGCCCTTATGTGAATTGGTGCTGCTGTGACAGCCTCCCATGCTCTTGGTCAGAGTTTGAAGCTAACTCTATAGTGGCCGCTCTATACTGGGGGCTCTAGTGGGAGAGACTATTGGAGAATCTCAAGGCTGCAGGTTATCTGATCTATTTCTATTCTAACCAACTTCCACTTACTCCTTGTTCAGCCTCTAGAAATCTAGTGTTGACCCTCTAGATTCTTGCCTCAAGAACCCTTGGTCCCTTCAGGAAGCCTTACTGGAGAGACACGTGTTCATCCACATTAGCTCTCTCTCATGTGGTTCACTAGTAACAACACCACATACCTTGCCCAACAAAGTCCAGCAATACACACCAATCCCATGGCAGCCACGGCCATGCTACCATACTCATGCATGTGTAAGCCTTGGTCCTCTAAGTCTTATCCCAACTGCAAGGATTGCACTTCAGGTTTTCCAAGTAGACCTATGGAGATCTCTCTCACAAAGCTTGAAGCAAAGGAGATAATGCCCCTGGGGCAAGGGAGGGTACAGATTCACAATTCACTATTGTTCAGTTGCTCAGTCTGTCCAACTCTTTGCAACCCCATGGACTGCAGCACACCAGGCTTCCCTGTCCTTCACCATCTCCTGGAGCTTGCTCAAACTCATGTCCATCGAGTCGGTGATCCCATCCAACCATCTCATCCTCTGTCATCCCCTTCTCCTCCTGCCCTCAATATTTCCCAGCAACAGTTTCCAGTGAGTCGGCTCTTTAGATCAGGTGGCCAAAGTATTGGAGATTCAGCTTCAGCATCAGTCCTTCCAATGAAGGACTGATACACTATACCCCTCTGCAATTACATCTCTTCACAAACCTTGACTCCTGTTCCTTCTCCCTGGGCTCTTTCACATTTTCAAAGTATGAAAAGGGCTAGAAAAATGTGGAATTGGTTTTTGGTTATTGCTTCTATGAATTCAACCTAGGAAAAACCACCTTCAGAGTTTTTTATCCATTATATCATGGTGTGTAATGGTTTATGTTATGTGTCAACTTAGCTAGACTATAAGGTCCAATTGTTTAGTCAAACATCAGTCTCACTACTGCTGTGGAGATACTTTCTGGATATGACTGACATTTCTTTCAGTAAACTTGGAATAAAGAAGACCACCCTCACAATGTAGGTGGGCCTCATCTGTTAATAATCAGTCAAAAGTCTTAAGAGAAAAACTAAGGTTTCCAGAGAAGGAAGGAATTCTGCCTCCAGATTGCCTCTGATTCAAGACTGCAACATCATCCTTGCATGAATTTCTAGCCTGGTGGCCTACCAGGCAAACTTCAGACTTGCCAGCCCCTACAACCATGTGAGCCAACTCCTTAAAAATATCTGCAAGTCAATCTCAAGATAGATAGATAAATATTTTACTGGTTGTGTTTCTCTGGAGAACATTGAAAAATGCATGATGTCTCCTTGAGACTTCTATTTTAACATCCCTTTGTAAAACCTCACAAGAATCTATACTCTCCCCATTTTACACAAGAGGAAATAAAAGTGCAAACTCAATAAAGGAGACAGCTTTCAGTGAAGGTATTGTCAGGATGCAACCCTGGGATTTAAGCAGGTCTCTCTGACTCTAAAGATCATATTCTCTCACTACCACAAAGTATTACCACATGCCCATAAAAGCTGAACCACCAAATCAGTTGCATCTCATATGTGGATTCACCCATGAAATTATATATGCCTAGAACAAGAACAGTGAATTCTGTTATTTAAGCTCAAGATAATTCTGTCAACTTGACTGAATCAACTGGTTGGCATTTCACAAAGATCAACCATTCAGATGACTGATTGCATTTGATTTGCTTTGTCAAGGTATTTGGAGAGGAAATATACTTGTAACAATAGCCAAAAAAATAAAATTCGATGCAATCATTTTATGGAATCTTTACTATGTGTGATCTTTATACACACTGCATTGCTAAACATCTATGAAGAACGTATTATTAACTCATTTAATAAATAAAAAACTGAGGTTCACAGACATTAAATAAAGTTGCAGAGCAAATAAGTTTAAGTCCTAGCTCCCTGGGCAGTAAAACAAAAACTAATTCCTACTCATAATTTGATACAAAGAGAGGAAAACTGAATAATACCTGTGAAAGTGTTTATCACAGAGTTTAGCACAGTCTACATATTCAAGAAATATTAGTTTCTCCTCCTCTTTGCAGAAATAAATACCTTCCTAGAGAAATTATACTTATCTGCCTAAATCTTTTATTCTTCCAAAAAAATTGTAGGAAGGAAACAGAAAACAACGTTGGTACAATACATGCCTCCTGTGAGCTTGCTGACCACCTGATTCTAGGCCTTTGGATACTACGGCCTCCAATACTAGAGACAGTAAAAAATCTAGGGTACATAGGTATCGCCCTTCCTAACAGAAAAATGCTTTTAAGATCAACCAACTACTCCCTATGGTTTCCTTCACTTAACTTTTGGATACTCACTCTTATTTAAACCAATAAAATTAGCATTAAATGCCCTATCCTATTGATGTTATCCCACATGTTATTCCTGTAGCCACAAACAAGCAGAAAATTCTCTCAACATGCAAGAGAGAAAGAGTTCACTTTCTTGTACATATGAATATCTTGTCTGAATAAAGTGGCTTCTTCCAGAATCTTCTCAAGCCAAAAAGTGGACCTTGAACTTACTGGAAAGTTTCCTGGACTATATCTTTCTGATTGCATATATATGAGCATTTGATTATGTTGCTGACCTCAGTGAGCTGAAAATAGGCAATTAATTTTCCTCTGAACACAAAACAGGACACTAGCCCCAGGTCAAGGTGGGAAAATATATTGTAGTCATATAACCACGAAGTTTATACTACTCTTCAGATTCCTGCTCAAGGTAAAATCAGCCTGAGTTGATCCTGCATTCTATCAGGACAAAAATGTTCTTCCATCACACAGTACAGACAAATATTCCAAGAGAACATGAGGTTTTGGGAAAAGCAGTAAGCAAAGTCAAAGCACAAGACCTATGATCATGTATCATTTACTGACCTGGTGCCATTTTTACAACAGTGAAGTACTGTGTTTGAACCCTACCTTTCATTCAGCAGCATTGAAAGAGCTATGGCTATAGGGTTAAAACTGCAAGTGACTTAAAACACACTTCCTTCCATGGCTATTACAGAAGGCTCAGAAGGAGACATTCTTCCAAGTAAGCTTACCATCATCCCCACATTATTTAGAAGACATCAAATCCCACAACATAACCCTGGTGACAGCTAAAATCTTCTAGTTCAAAGGGCACACCCCTTAATCATGGATTTGTCCTGCCTCACAGAGACAGTTGAGATGGTGGATTATCCATCACATGATGACCCAAGATAACATCCTGAGGGATCATGGATGAAACAGGAAGGTTTATTCTTTGAAAATGAACTTCCCATGCTCATTGACTCTTGATAGATTACATTTCAGAAGAGAATAAAGAAAAGGCCTTTCCTTCTTTTTCTGTCTCTTTCACTTAGAACACTCTGGCTACAAGGGAAATAATCAATAAATAGAGCTTCCAGCCAAACTTAAGGGGATAAACAAGTAAATGCTAAGCTTTGGAGCATTAAGAAGTTTCTTTGTGCAGCGTCAGAACAATTCCCATGTCATTAGCTCTAACTACTCCCTCCACCAATGGGACTGACTGTCAGGAACAGCATCAGGACAATTCTGCTTTCCACTCTCAGACATGTCAACAACAACGACAGCATAACAATAATGATGATGAAGCCACCTCCCATATGTATAATTTTTCAAGTATATGGAGTTTATTTATATACCTGTGGAGTATGTAAGCTCCATGAAGGCAGGAATCATGTCTGTCTTAGTTAGCATCCTGTCCTGCAAAGCCTGTCAAAATGCCTGGTGCCTGTCAAAGTGCTTGGAGATAAATTTTTCTCGAATAAATAAACTACATACCTCATTTAATCATCCAAAAATAATGTCGCTGGACATGGATTCCTGGTTCCATTTAACAGAGACTATAACTAAGATCCAGGGAGGCAAGCAGAGTACTCGAAGTACACAGTATTTAGTGCCTGAGCCAGGAGATGCTCTAAAGTATTCTGACCAAATTTAGTGTTCATCCCCTACAGTGCTGCCTAACTTGAAAGCTGTATCATGTATAAGGCAAGTAACAAGATTAGCACATCAAAATGCAGCAATAACTATGCCTCTGAAAAGAGTGGCAAAAGAAAAAAAAAAAAGCTAAAATTCTAAGTTCAGATCACAATAAAAGTGCAGTGAGGAGTCAAGTTCAAGAGATTGGTCATTATTAATCAAATTATAGATCAGCCCCAATAGCCACATATTTTCTTGCACTTGTACTCAAGAGACCCTTTTGTAAAACATTCACAGAAAAAGATCGATACCTCTCTGGAGGTAAGTGGCATAAATTATGTCTCAACATATACACCACGGGAGTTTTACTGTGTGTTGTATACAGTAATTGCATTTTATAGATGGCTGTGGAAAGCTTCAGTCCTCATTGATTTTGATCATAAACTAAAAGGCGACAAAAAGAAAAGAACAGCACTTTAGATGAAGAAGTCAGTCAGCTGAAGCTGCAAGAGAAAATGGAAATTTGGCATGCTGAATGTGATCAATTCATGTTTCTTGGAAAATGAATGTAGATATTTGAGTGCTTTCATTACGATCCGGTAGCAAGACTTGAACGGTGCTATGAGCATCTCTGTCCCCTAATAGTCAGTGGTGGTACCTAGCAGCAGGATTTAAGACGACAGGAAGCCAGCCCACACTACAGCCCTTTCTAACTTTCCACATTATGGATGCCATCAGAATGGCTTATGAGCCACATTAACTAGATATTTGTGTTTTTATTATTGCATTTAACGTGTCTTTGGGATTTACTATCAAAATTAAATGGAGATTGTGATGTAACCTGGGACCATCGGTATGCTGCTAACATTTCTAATTTCCAGAAGCAGATTTTTTCGAGCATTTCTCTCTTGATTGCCTTCATTTCTTCATGCCCTTCACAGCAAGCAATTCTGAAGGGATGTTAATGCAGCATAACAACTCTTTACCCTTTTTCGAGGCCAATTTTGCAATATGGGCAAAATGACTGGAAATGAAGTCCTGAAAACACTGAAACCATCTGTCAGGGACTCAGTTAAGAAGATCCACACTGTTTCACAGCCAAGGATGGGGATAAATTATGCCTGGCTGGAAATGTCCAAAACAAGTGGATTCCCATTCAAGCTTATTAGGATAAATTACAAAATTTTTTATTCTTTGTTGCCCTGGTAAAAAAAAAAATCACACTTTCAGATGATGATAAACCATAAGTCACATAGATGAGGAAGAAGCAAAATAATTGTTTTTCTAATAATAAATCATATTCAAAAGCACATGTCACTAAAAGAAACCACAAGTTTCTATCAAAACGTCTGTAGACCTATTTACATTCATAGACACAATCCTGTGAAATGTTCCTGTGCATTTTGTAAAAATAACCCTGTTAATATTTAATCACAAAGTACCAGAAGTACTTGACTAATATTTATTCATGAAATGTATTTGGTAAAATATTAAAGAACTGGAGGGTGGGGCTGTTGTGATTAAATTATATCGCTTGGGATGTCAAGCTTTAGAATAAGTTAAACCCTGTGCCTCCTTTCTCTCAAATATTTATTGCCATTATGAAACTATTGACATCTTACATGGAAAGCAGTGATTCTCACATGTTTTAACACAGATTTTTATACTAGTAAACAGTGGTCGTCCAAATGCTCCCACAAATGTTGGAGCTGATGTACTTCACAGAAAGCCAAGCTCTCCCAAGTGTAAGTGTAGAGTCACATAAAATGAGTTATCACTTCCATGTCGCATCACTCGCAAGGTTGAACAAAAATGAAAGATAGGGCTCTTTCTATGAAGGACCAAGTACAAAGTTTGGTTACAAAATTGCAATTGGTGAGTTAAATGTGTTGGAAAAAACAGCCTGCATATATACCAGGACAAATAGTTTCTTCCCCTCCCCCAACCTCCTGCTAAAATACTGGAAAAAAGTGAATTGAAACATTAGTTCAGCGATTTCTATGCTAACTGGACTCAGTTTCTCGTGATTTTTTTTTCATTTAGTCTTAATCTGAAGAATTATTTGGTTTTAACTTCTAAGCAGTATTTATGAAGTACTTCTTATTAACAGAAAAGAGGTTGAGTATATAGTTTGGAGAATTATGGAATTTGAATGCCCAAATCAAGAGTTTACCTTGAGAGAGATTTTCCAGAGAGCAAGATTAGTAGGTAACTGAGAAGAAATCCCTCTCAAGACTGGGTCGCAGGGTCCTAAGTTTCTGGTTTTACCAATGAGGATGCAGTAGGATTTGAGAGCAAGAGGAACCAAGGTAAAGGCGCAGAGAATAAGGTGGAATGTGGCTAAATTAAATCAAGAACCCAATCACTTTAAACCAGAAATCAAGCCAAAATAGGACCCATTGACCATCAACTCTATCTTTTAACAGCATGCTGCTGCTGCTGCTGCTGCTAAGTCGCTTCAGTCGTGTCCAACTCTGTGCGATCCCAGAGACGGCAGCCCACCAGGCTCCGCCGTCCCTGGGATTCTCCAGGCAAGAACACTGGAGTGGGTTGCCATTTCCTTCTCCAATGCATGAAGTGAAAAGTGAAAATGAAGTCGCTCAGTCGTGTCCGACTCTTAGCGACCCCATGGACTGCAGCCTACCAAGCTCCTCCGTCTATGGGATTTTCCAGGCAAGAGTACTGGAGTGGGGGTGCCATCGCCTTCTCCGTTTAACAGCATATTGAACCTCAATAACTGTTCTGAGTTACTGAGATGCAGAGAAGTCTTTCTGATTTCAGCCATTAAACTGGTCTCTGAACCTAGAGCAGACAGAGATTGAGCATCCAGCTAGGGAGCTGAGGGAATGCTGTGGCCAGTCCTTTTGACAACCACTCAAAACACTAATCCTAAGTGGTTTTACAGAGCAGAATCAGAAAGCAAAAATCATGAGTTTTTCTTCCTAAATTGGGATTACCTTGAGATACTTGACAGACATCTATTTTGGGAGGGACCACTAGTAGGTAACAGAAAGTTCTCTCTATACAGCCCACAGACTCATGAGTGAATCAATCATTCATATATAGTAACAGCACCACCCACTCAACCATTAGCCCCACTTAGACCTCCAGCGGTGTTATAGCCACTAATTGTGAACATGGCTCTTAAAGTACCCAAGTGCAATACCTGGAACATCATTCACAGTCAATAAATTTTAGTTCCTTTTTCCTCTCTCATTACGTTGGTTAGTGGTTTAATGCCCTGGACTATGGCACCAGAAGTTTCTGGAACTGGAACAGACTGACATCAGAAAAACTCAGATATCTTTGAATAATAGAGTTTCTTCTATCTGAAAACATCACCCACCTTCCAGAAGGTCCCACATGGAGCACTGAGGAAAGAACGGGACATCTTGCAAACAGGCCAAATCTGCACTAACATATGGGGAGGCAGAAGTAACTGATTTTACCCTCAAATCTCAGCCCTGCATAATGAAGCTGCCAATTACATGAAGTTCTCTTATGCAGAAATTCTATATCCATGCTCTCCTTCAGAACTCCATGTGTTATGATTCACAAATTCAAGGAACTCCATAAAATGCCTCTGAAAGGCTTGAGTCCAGACACCCTACATTAGAATCAATACTGAGAGCTGAGAAGACTTACTACAGAATTCAGAACAGTTATTGATGTTCAGTACACTACTAAAAGAGTTGATGGACAACTGTGGAACAGAAACAAAAGCATTAGCTATCATTTACTGAACTCTGCCAGAAACTATATACCATGCATAGCAAATTATGTCACTTAACCTTCATAAAGAAGAATTGATGCTTTTGAATTGTGGTGCTGGAGAAGACTCTTAAGAGTCCCTTGGATGGCAAGGGGATCAAACCAGTCAGTCCCAAAGAAATCAACTCTGAATATTCATTGGAAGGTCTGATGCTGAAGTTGAAGCTCCAACACTTTGGCCATCTGGTGCAGAGCAAACTCATGGGAAAAGACCCTGATTCTGGGAAAGATTGAGGGTAGGAGGAGAAGAGGGCTACAGAGGATGAGATGGTTGGGTGGCATCACCGACTCAATGGACATGAGTTTGAGCAAGCTCTGGGAGACAGTAAAGGACTATAGCCTGGTATGCCGAAGTCCATGGTGTCACAAAGAGTCAGACACGACTGAGTGAAGCTGAACAATAACAACAAACCTTTGAGATTAGTCCTACCATCATGCCCATTTAACAGAGGAGGAAGCTCAGTCTAGAAGTGGTTAAGTAACTTACCCCAGGCCACACATCCAGTAGGTGGCAAACCTACTCAGAGATCCTGACACAGAAAGATGTGTGAAAGACATAAGTCCTCTATTACCTTTCTGAAGAACAAAATGATCTAAATTAGAACAAAATACACAAAATGGAATTGTCGTGTAGTTTCTGTTAAGTGAACACAGTTGGAAGAAGGAACATAAAAGATGTAAGGCCTGGGTTCATTTTTATTTCTATGAGAAGATTAGCTACGCTCTCTATGATTTTCCATTTGAGGGTAGCGCTATTTATTTCAGGGCCAGCTGGTAAGTAAAGTTAAATTTTTTAAAAAACTGTATTTGAAGAAGCTTAAAAATTTTCCACAGTGATTAAAGAGACATGGTACTAATTCACAAGGAGTGCCCCACTTATGGACTAGAATTATAAAATGGAAGAACAAGAGAGAGGCTAACCTAAGATGCATTTACCATCATATAAACCAGTGAGCTGATGGTTTTGAGGCAGGAGAGAAGGAAACTAATACCAATGAAACACATACTATGTGCTAGGCACTTAACATATTCATTAAACAAATATTTATTAAGTAACTATTATAGGTCAGGTTCTCTGCAAGGCTCTCTGTATAATGGTAAACAAAATAAACACACTCCTGTTCTCATATGCATAATTTGTGGTCAGAGAAAATAGACCCTGAACAAATAATTATTTGAGTAAATATAAAGTCTGACATATAAAGGCTATGAGTGAGAAATATAAAAGGGAAGGTAGTTTAGATAATGAGTAGGGTCAGGGAAAAAACTAAAGAAATTACATTTAAGCAAAGAACTGAAGAATAAGTATGGATTAACCATATCCAGAAAAATGGTAAGGGCTGTCCAGGTAGAGATAATTGCAAACCAAAAATTCTGAGACAAGGACATGCTGTGTGCCAGAACTGAAAGACTGTACAGCCAGAATGTTGAGATAAAGGTAGAATGAGCTTGGAGAGGCAGGCAGGGGTCAGATCCAGCTTGTCAAGAATGTATTATCTCAATCAATGAAGTGATAGACGTAGGTCTTTATTATGTCCAGCTTGCTGTTGCTGTTCAGTTGCTCAGTTGTGTCGACTCTGAGACCTCATGAACTGCCGCACGCCAGGCTTTCCTTTCCTTCACTGTCTCCCAGAGTTTGCTCAAACTCATGTCCATTGAGTGGATGATGCAATCTAACCATCCCATCCTCTGTTGCCCCCTTCTCCTCCTGCCCTCAGTCTCTCCCAGCATCAGGGTCTTTTCCAATGGCCATGTTACAGATGAGGAGAAGGAGAAAGTAAAGGAGTTTGGAAGGTGAATGGAGTGCTCAGAGGCTAGGCTCTGCTTCTTCTCTTTCTCTTCCTTAAAGAAGCACACACTCTGCTCTGCCCCTCCCTATCTTATATGAGGAGTCTCAGGATGCCATTTTGCTATCTGTGGCTGATGTGAATTTTGACTAGTTTTGCCTTCAGAAAGGGAATTTACTCAGAAGCAGATAAAAAACGCACTCTCCAAAATCAGTTTTATCAAAAACAAAGACGATATTTTAAACTCCTGACATCTCTTGACTTGTTCAAACTCAAAGGGGAAATGATACTTATCTTAGATCCCATAATATACCCATAATATATGTACAATTTTAAAATCTAGGGAGACACTCTTTTTCTAAGTATTTTATCCTAGCTATTCAGTTTGAAAAGGAAAAACTAGGTACACTGAAACTGATCTTTATAACCAGCATCAATACAAGATAAACACCAATAATGTTTAATCCACAAATGGTCTTGGCAGCTACTATTTTTGTTTTTATGACATTGATTTGAGCTTATCAACCTTTGCTCCTCTCATTTTCACAGAGAATCCTAATCAATACCTGAATCCAAAATGTTCCCTTCAGGAAAATAATTTATAGTTATTGCCTCTTGTATTCTAGCTCCAAGGTATCTCTTAAAATGTACCAGCCTGAAATTGGAAAAATGGGTCTCCTTTTTTTTTTTTAATACTGTATTTAAAACATACAAAAAAACTGCCAAGTGGGAAGTTGCCATTTGAGCCCCCTTCCCCAGTTAACCTCTCTCCTAGCCCACCTCCATCTCATTATATTCTCAGCCATAAAGGAATCGCCTTTCTGGAGAATAAGATAATTCTCTGTGTCATCTTTCTGCAGAGCAAGAGGAAGTGATGAGAAATCAAAATTTCCCTCACAGAAACTTCTGAGATCTCTAAGAAGAGGACACTCTACAGGATGAGTGGACAGACTAGCTGTGGGTCTGCTGTCTTAATAAGTGTACTTTGGTCAGAAGCTACATGTATTGTGCAAGTTGCTTAGCTGATGCTCACCATATCTAAGTACAGTACGGACTATGACAAAGGTTAAAGGTTACTGTTGAAATTTGACTACGTTTGGAATGCAGTCTGAATGGTGAAAAAGTCCATTTCTGAATGACACAATATTTTTCCTGGATGAGAAAAGACCATTATTTTTATTGAAGGAAAAGGAAAAATTAAACACACATATGTATGCCCATTTTCCTATTCCTACTCCCAAAAGTGACAGCTTGTTGAAGACTTTTTTCATCATTTTTGGAGAAGTTCAGTTCTATGACACTTAACCAAGTTCAGGATAAATAATCCAAAAGCAATTTATAATCCAAAAAGTGGAGGGCTAAATCCGTTTCATTATTGCTTTAATTTCTAAAATATCCTTCAAATGTATTTATTAAATCTTTTTTTCTTTTTTTTTAAATAAAAGACAGTCCAAATGCTTTGTGGAACTACAAAAGAGGCCAGAATCTATTTCTTGAGGGCTGCCATCACTGAGTCCTCAGTTGCAAGCATTGCCATCATCCTGCTTGACGGTGCAAACCTAGACAAGCGACAGCAGAAAAAGCAGGCCAAATATTTCAGGCGCAAAATCAAACTACTGCGTCACGCCAACACTTAAAAACTAATACAGTCCTGATACGCACTGCCTAATACATAAGCTGTAATTCGCTGGGCACAGTTTGAAAACTCCTGTGACTGTGTGAGGTCTTTAAGGCGGCGTGTGTGATTGTGCCCATTGTAACCTTAGCACGAAGGCAGCATCGTGGATGGCAATATGGACGACAGGAAACACATGTCTGTGGACCTGCGTTTGTTACAAGGAAAGAGAATGAAGGATTCGCGGTTTCATGAATGTCTACATAGATAAGATGGCTCTGTGGAGTGCAATAGACATTTCTGAGGTCTTTTCAGTTCAGTTCAGTTCAGTCGCTCAGTCGTGTCCGACTCTTTGCGACCCCATGAATCGCAGCACGCCAGGCCTCCCTGTCCATCACCAACTCACGGAGTTCACTCAGACCCACGTCCATCGAGTCAGTGATGCCATCCAGCCATCTCATCCTCTGTTGTCCCCTTCTCCTCCTGCCCCCAATCCCTCCCAACATCAGAGTCTTTTCCAATGAGTCAACTCTTCACATGAGGTGGCCAAAGTACTGGAGTTTCAGCCTTAGCATCATTCCTTCCAAAGAAATCCCAGGGCTGATCTCCTTCACAATGGACTGGTTGGATCTCCTTGCAGTCCAAGGGACTCTCAAGAGTCTTCTCCAACACTATAGTTCAAAAGCATCAATTCTTCGGCCCTCAGCTTTCTTCAAAGTCCAACTCTCAAATCCATACATGACCAGTGGAAAAACCATAACCTTGACTAGACGGACCTTTGTGGGCAAAGTAATGTCTCTGCTTTTCAATATGCTATCTAGGTTGGTCATAACTTTCCTTCCAAGGTCTTTTACAGGTAACGTATTAAAACAAACAAATTAAAAAAAAATAGGTGTGTCATTTGGTCTAACTTGCACAGCCAAGACTATAAGTTTCTAGTTGTTTCTATTAGAAAAAAATGATCAAAGTATCAAGAAATTAGTCTTCTTTGCTGAGTTGGGATCACAGAACGTTAGTCTGAATGGATCTTGGAGAATGTCTAATCTTTTTAAATTGTGTTCCAGGGGACCCTAAGGTGCCACAAAGGCACCTCTGGGACACTTCAGAAGAAGTCAGGCAGGCAGGTCTCTGGACATCCCACTCCCACATGATTTAGCATAGCTCCTTGCATGTATTTTATTTATAAACCAGGATTTTATAAGATTTTATTATTAGCAATATGGTTTCAAGTGCCAAAAACAATGCTTAACATTCACTCATCTAATTCAACCTTCCAGTTTTACAAATATGGATATAGAGCCCAGACACCCAAGATGTTGTAAGTAATTTGTTATAGGATATAAACAAAACCCCAGATATGCTGAATCCCAATCTAGTACTTTTTCTAGTATAGCACTATTAGTCCTGGAAGTTTCTGGTACTTACTTAAAGTACCTACTACCTAATAGTTCCTCTAAGTCTAGGAAAGAAGGAAGCAGAAATCTGCAATACATTCTGTTATGAACCGCTTTTATCTCTGTCATACCAAGCAGTTTGCAAAGGCATCCACACACGTTTATTTATTTCTATATATTTACAACAAACTGTAAGATATTCAGAATAGGTATATCATTTATTCTGATGAGGAAACCTAGGTCTCAAAGAGATCAAATGCAGTTTTAGTTAACTGATAAGGGACAGAGGTGAGACAAGAACACAGTCCTTCTAACCATTCTATCCAAGGCTTCATCCATTACAATATGGAGGGGAAGCCAGCTTACCAGTCTCTTGGGCCACTCTACTCCACTGTCACCAAAGCATCTCTTACCAAGGATAGGGAATAGAATTCAACACACAGACTGTTTCATTGATAAGCCATGTTAATAAGTATTCTGAATTTGAACACAAATTTAGTAGAAAGGCATCAGTGTTCATAAGGGATGTCACTGACACAGAAAGGAAGAAAGGCAGGCATGTGTGTTGAGGCATCCCATTCTTGATTCAAAATGACAAGTTCAGAAGAGAGGAAAAGTCTACCTAATTCCTGAGCTAACTTTCACTTTAAGGCACATCATCTGTCAGTTTAGGCTAGGGAAGCTCAGAAAGAGACCTAAGTGTCTGACTCTATGCGATCCCACAGACTGTAGCCCCAACAGGCTCCTCAGTCAATGGGAGTCTCCAGGCAAGAATACTGGAGTAGATTGCCATTCACTTCTCCAGGGGATCTTCCCAACCTCAGGATCAAACTGAGGTCTCCTGCACTGCAGGAGGATTCTTTACCATCTGAGCCAGGGAAGCCCTAAAGTCCCCTGAAGTCATATAAACAATAAGTGCCTCCAAATATTTCCCTCACCTAAGCAGCTCCCTGCTGAAAAACAGAAGTAAGTGGGCCCGACTAGAGGAGATTTGATTGTATGGGAAATGGACTTTCAAAAGGAAATTGAAACCGCCCTCATTTCACTGAGGCACAATCAGATGGCATGTTTGGGCATTGCTGACAGTGGCCAGATTCCACAAGCTCATTTGGGAAAGCCAGCGAAGCTCATGGAAACACTTTCCCCTGCAATTTAGCCCCAGCTGTTCAAGCTGAGGCTGCTCTTTAATGTGAAGCAAACTAGTGAAAAAGCTGAAGTTCAGCAGTTTCACTCTGTTGGGCCAAAGCTTCTGCAGAGTCCCAGCCCATGGATTCTGTTACATTGGCCAGATGCTCAGGGCCTCCCGAGCCAGTCTTAAGGGGAGCTCAGTAGCAAGTCCACAGGACTCCATGTGCGTTAGGGGCAGGCAACAGGAAGTAGTCCAAAGGGGACATCAGCTTCTGTTCAGCCTAGTCTGCAGCACTGAGTCAGGTCTATGCAACAACTTCAGAGGAACTGAAGTCATTGGGATTCATTTTTAAAACTAATTATTAGAGCAAGATAAAGCATTTTATAAATGGTTTTATTATTTCAACTTTAGAAATTACATTCCTTCCTCACAGTGAAATGACTCTAAATTGTAATCAAATCTAAAAGTAAATGAACTCACTCTTTCACTTCTGACCTCTGGGTTTCATTTCATAGTATTTATTTCATTCCCCAATACTCCCAAACCCTCAAATTTAAAAATCCCCCTAAGCGCTCACATATGTTGTTATGGAAGGTTTTTTTTTTTTCTCTCTCTCTCTCTTAAGATGTTTCTATACACATCTGATCACCTCTGCAACTGGATGAATTGCACCTTTGTTAATGCCTCTCTGATACAAGTTCCATGGTCTAATGCAAAGCATTTGCCTTCAGCCCTCTACAGTCATTTTAGCCTTATTTATGAAGCAATTTATTCTACATGAGTTCTGCAAAGAAGAAAAAAATGTTGACTGTGTTGATCATCACTGGTTATTTCTTTCTTTCTTTTTTTTTTTTTTTTTTTTTAGATATTAAGTGAAAAGGCGGGCCCAGGATGGAAGTTCAGAAATGTCTATCATCGTCCACAGAAAAGGCTGGAGTCAGAAAAGGCTCATCAGAAAAGGCTGATGAGTATGCTATGGCTCATCAGATGTGGACACAACACAGTCCACGTGGGACCCTCATCCCTGAGCGCTGATGTACACATGAAGCCTTACTACCTGAGCCTCTCACGTCCAGTTTCTGTTAGTAATTGAAGTGTCTGGAAGATAAAAAGAATCTCACCATGAAATGAAAATATAATTCCTTGAGAAACATCCATCTTGACAATGACTAAATGTGTGGACCAAGACTGCAAACAGTGAACCACTAAGGAAAAAAAAAGATTTAATTTCTAGGACTGCTTCAGAGGAGGGAGAGTTTGTTTCCCACTATCTACAAGTCTTGGTGACTCATTTTTCTTCATACGACTCCCAGGTGGCCAAGTTCACACAGTGGATGGATAGATTAAATAAAGATCAACTCTAGCTTCTGCAAAGTACAGCTTGCAGTCATTGTTAGCAGCTATTCAAGGAGTACTATGGCAGAAGTAAGCCACTTAGGACAGTGGGTGAGTCCACTGAGATTTACTGCCCAGATCCCTGACACCCCGGTGTTAGAAATTCTCACTGATTACAGAGAACCTATAAAGTCACATTATTTTCCCTGGAGACAAATAAAGCACAGAAAAATGCTGAATTCTCAAAGAAAGTTATGACTGTTTT
Source organism: Bubalus kerabau (assembly GCF_029407905.1). Lineage (NCBI taxonomy): Eukaryota > Metazoa > Chordata > Mammalia > Artiodactyla > Bovidae > Bubalus > Bubalus kerabau. Next base: position 19,435,865 of record NC_073631.1, on the reverse strand, counting down.
GAACCATGTCAAGTCTCTAGAGCATTGGACATACAGTCATGTAAAGATGAATTTGCCCCCTACTTTAGAAGTCTTTGAACTTGAGGCATTAATAAGGTCTCAGACCACATATATAAGCAGAGCAAGAATCATAGAATTTACTTGCGAAAGGAAATAAAAGCCCTGTCCAACCTTACTTCTCTCTTGTTGATTTTTAACTTTTTAATTGTGAAAAGAAACCACACAAAACATGTGTAGCTTAATGAGGTATTATAGGCAGACATCCTGCAACCACACCTAAGTCAAGATATAGACCTTTGCCAGCCACCTAAGATACCCCATCCATGTGTACCATCTGTATCTCAAACACCACCCTCCTCCTAAAAGCAGGCACTATCCTAATTTTTATAATAATCATTTTTTTTATCATGTAAGTTCTATCACATAAATACACATTCCTAGACATCACACTTTAGTGTTGCCCATTTTATTAAATCTTATACATATTTTAAGTCTCTTTTAATCTACAGGTTTCTCAATCATCCCTTTCTTTGCCTTACAAGTTTTTATTCCAGTATCTGGGGCATTTGACCTGCAGAGATTTGCACAGTCCAGACATCACTGATGAATACGGTACAGTTCAGCACATTCCTCTGCCCAGTGTATTTCCTGCAAATTGGTAGGAACCTTGACCAGGTATGGCTTCCATCCCTTTGCAAAGACTCTAATTAGTATGGCCTTTCATCAAAAAGCATTTAATGTCTAGTTATCTCTCTTTCTCCATTAGTAGCTGTGGAGGCTTAATGCCTAAGTCTAGTAATTCATTTGCGGTTTGTAAAATGGTGACAGTTACATTTTATCCTTTTCTTTCATTTATTAGTTTAAAAATTTTGTATATAAATGCTTCTCATAATCTACTATTTGGTTTTCCCATGGCTCATATTGGAAAGGCAGAATAATGTTTGATTCTTTATTGATATTGATTCCTAATATTGATTCTTAATTCTTAATATTGATTCTTAATTCTGCTACTTACCCATTTTCAAGAAAATGAATTGGTTCCTTAGAATCTTCTGAAAGTGGTTGTTTTTTTTAAACAAAATTATGTATCAATGGATTTAAACATAATTTATGTTTTATTCAATTGCAATTATCTCTTTTGAAGCTTAAATTGTCCCAATGGGAAGATCTTAAAGTTGGTTCCTGAGTTCTTTTGACAAACCCCAGTAGTTTTTGATGGCTTCCTAACTTCATGGTATAATAAGATGTTCCAGATTAATCTTGTGTATTTCCTGCCCCAGGCCTAAAATTAACCAATTCTCCAACTTTTAGTTTTTTTTAATGAGGAATATTATTTTAAATTCTTCAAGAGATGGGAATACACGACCACCTGACCTGCCTCCTGAGAAATCTGTATGCAGGTCAGGAAGCAACAGTTAGAACTGGACATGGAACAACAGACTGGTTCCAAATCAGAAAAGGAGTACATCAAGACTGTATATTGTCACCCTGCTTATTTAACTTACATGCAGAGTACTTCATTAGAAATGCTGGACTAGATGAAGCACAAGATGGAATCAAGATTGCTGGGAGAAATATCAGTAACCTCAGATATGCAGATGACACCACCCTTATGACAGAAAGCGAAGAAGAGCCTCTTGATGAAAGTGAAAGAGGAGAGTGAAAAAGTTGGCTTAAAACTCAACAGTCAGAGAACTAAGATCATGGCATCTGGTCCCATGGCAAATAGATGGGGAAGCAATGGAAATAGTGATAGACTTTATTCTGGGGGGCTCCAAAATCACAGCAGATGGTGACTACAGCCATGAAATTAAAAGATGCTTGCTCCTTGGAAGGGAAGTTATGACCAACATAGACAGCATATTAAAAAGCAAGACATTACTTTGCCAACAAAGGTCCATCTAGTCAAAGCTATGGTTTTTCCAGTAGTCATATATGGATATGAGAGTTGGACCATAAAGAAAGCTGAGCACAGAAGAACTGATGCTTTTGAACTGTGGTGTTGGAGAAGACTCTTGAGAGTCCCTTGGACTGCAAGGAGATCCAACCAGTCCATCCTAAAGGAAATCAGTCCTGAATATTCATTGGAAGGACTGATGCTGAACCTGAAACTCCAATCCTTTGGCCACCTGATGCAAAGAGCTGACTCATTTGAAAAGACCCTGATGCTGGGAAAGATTGAAGGCGGGAGGAGGCGATGACAGAGGATGAGATGGTTGGATGGCATCACCGACTCGATGGACATGAGTTTGAGTAAACTCCAGGTGTTGGTGATGGACAGGGAGGCCTGGCATGCTGCAGTCCATAGGTTCACTAAGAGTTGGACACAACTCAGTGACTGAACGGAACTGAACTGATTATTTTAAAGCCACCACAATCTGAACACTGGGTGTGCCCTTTGCACATATATTTTTATTTGTTGTTGTTGTTCATTCACTAAGTCATGTCCAACTCTTTAAAACCCCATGGACTGTAGCGCAGCAGGATCCTCCACTCCCTCCCGCAGTTTGCTCAAATTCATGTCCATTGAGTCAGTGATGCTATTTAATCATCTCATCTTCTGCCACCTTCTTCTCCTTTTGTCTTCAATCTTTCTCAGCATCAGTGTCTTTTCCAGTGAGTCAGATCTTCGTATCAGGTGGCCAAAGTATTGAAGCTTCAGCAACAGTCCTTCCAATGAATATTCAGGGTTGATTTCCTTTAAGATTGACTAGTCTGATCTCCTTACTGGCCAAGGGACTCTCAAGAGTCTTCTCCAGCACCACAATTTAAAAGCATCGATTCTTCAGTGCTCAGCCTTCTTTATGGTCCAATTCTCACATCCATACATGACTATTCTTTATTTCCATTTTATAGCATACTATTTTATAGCTATTTTATAAATTCTTACTTCCTTTTAGCTTTCATTTAGTCTTGAGAATCCCAGGGACGGGGGAGCCTGGTGGGCTGCCATCTATGGGGTCGCACAGAGTCGGACATGACTGAAATGACTTAGCTTAGTCTTAGTTCTATTTAGTTACTGTATGTTTAAAGGTCATCACTAGTCCTTGTGGCTAATAATTTTCTCTAATAATTTTCATTGTATGTTCATTCTCTAGTAGATTTCTCAGAAAACTCTGATAGGAAATAAATTATTATTAACTACATAATTAATATTGTATATTAACAACAGACCATGCTCTTTATACTTGAAAATCAGTTTTTCTTGGTATAAAACTCTTTGGTTCACATTTTTGCCTATAAATTTCTTAAAATATGTTACTCCATTTTCTTCTACCATAAAGCATTGCTGTCTAAAAAACAGTGTGATGATAATCTAATGTTCTTTCCCATATAAGTCACTTTCAGTTTTGTCAAGATGCCCAAATGATTTTATTGAACAAATGTGACTGGAGTATGTCTTGGTATTATTTTTTCAGGATTGATATTATCAATTAAATTTTTGAATATATAGTTTCAAACTTTTTTTAACTTTAAAAAATTTTCTTGAATAATGGTGTTTTTATTGTTTATTCTGTCTTATTCTCTTTGTTTACTTCTTCAGGGATTCCTATTACATTGATGCTGGATCTTCTTTCATTCAAAACCTTTTTCCTTCCTTTCTCATTTCTTTTTGAACTTTAAAATGTTCCCCCTTTTCACCTCATATTTCTTTTAAGGCAATATCTGTTGTGCTGATTTATTTTTGCTTATTCTAGTATAGTCTTTATTTCTGAGCTGACTTTTCATTTATTTCTGCTTATTGCCTGAGTTACATTCCCTAATTTCTAAGTATAGTTTTAATTTTGCTTTGATTGATCCATTTACTGAACCATTCTCTAATGTTTTAGCTTATTTTTAAATAATAAAATTTTTTGACTATGTTTTTCTGGTGGCATTTTGGAAAGAATAAGGAATCTCAGGGACAGAGGAGCCTGGTGGGCTGCCATCTATGGGGTCGCACAGAGTTGGACACAACTGAAGCAACTTAGCAGCAGCAGCAGCAGCAGGGGAAGCAGTAGATTTTTTGCAAGTGCCCACACAAGCTAATGCCCAAGTAAAGAATTCAACTTAAACCACAGAGAAATTTCCATCTGCAATGTCTCCCTATTCCATGTGCATTCATTCTTCTATTCATTCAACAAGTGTCTAACGAGCACCTACTCATCAGGTGCTCCTGATGTAATAAAGGTCAAGTTATTAATAAGATAAGTGATGATTAATACAATGAAGACAGGCATGGTCTAAGCCATTACAGATTTACAACCTAATGGAGGAGTCATAAAATCAAACAAGTAATTATAGTGAAGTCCTTGAAAACAATCTAATTCTGTGGTCCAGTCCTCAATCTTCTTCTACTGTAATATTGATGAGACATAGAATAGCAATAGGCAATAGGCTAACTAGACAGTGATGAATTTTCAGCTCAGAAAACATGTTTCCTTAGGGCAGCATATCAAATAGTTCTCCACATGATTCTGATACAGCCATCCTCCCCACCACCACTCCAGCAGCAAGAGGTGACTCCTAGAAGAATCAATGGTCCATCTATCTGAAAACGAATTAACATCCAAAACATATTAAGGGCTCATACAAGTCAATAACGAAAACAAATAATCCAATTTAAAAATTGACAAAGAACCTGAATAGACATCTTCCAAAGGAAGATATATGAATAGCCAATAATTCATGAAAAGCCACTCAGCATCACAAGTCATCAAGGAAATGCAAATTAAAACCAAATGGGATATCATCTCATGCCTGTTACAATGACTTTCATCAAAAAGATGTGTGCTGACATAGATATAGAGAAAAAGGAACCCTTTTTTACTGTTGGTGGGATTGTAAATTGGTATAGCCACTACAGAAAGCAGTATGGAGGTTTCTCAAAAAATTACAAATAGAACTACCACATGATCCAGTAATTCTATTCCTGAGAATATATCCAAAGGAAACAAAAACAGTAATTCAAAAAGATATCTGCATCTCCATCTTCAAAGCAGCATTATTAACATTAGCCAAGACATGGAAACAATGTAAATGTCCATTCAATAGATGAATGGATGAAGAAGTTGTGAATATACATAGGAATATCATACAGCCCTAAAAAAGGAAGAAATCCTACCACTTGCAACAACAGAGATGGACCTTAAAAATATAATGCTAAGTGAAATAAGTCAGATGAATAAAGACAAGTACTGTATAATTTCACTTATATGTGAAATCTAATTTTTTTTTTTTAAAAAAAGCAAAAAACACTGAACTTATAGAAAAAGAGATCAGACTTGTGGTTACCAGAGGTGGGAGGCAAAGGTAGGTGGAACTGGAGGAAAGTGACCAAGAAGTACAAACTGTCAGTTATTATCTCTATATATCAGTGAGAGGTAAGTACTAGGGACATAATGTACAACAAAGTTACTATAGTTAACATCGCTCTATGATATATAAGAAAGTTGTTAGTAGATCCTAAAATCTCTCATAATAAAGAGAATTTTTTTCTTTTCTTCTAATGGTATCTATATGAGATAACGGATGTTAACAAAATCTATTGTAGTAATCATTTCACAATATATGTAAATCAAACCATCATGCTATACACCTTAAACTTAAAAAAAAAAAAAAGACAAGAACTATTAGACTAACTCAAGCACTAAACACAGAATTATATTAAAATGCCCACTAGAAACTTGTGTTAAAATTAGGTACATTGGCATATTCCTTTTTTTAATTATGCAGTTCATTCTGTCCTATATTACATTAATATATGTTTCTAAGCAAAAAATCTAGAAAGGAAAGAGAATTACTACTGTTTCCCCATCATCATCCTTACCCCAAGGAGATATATATTTATTCAGTTAGTGATAGCCTATGGCCATCAGTCACCTACAGTAAAGCAACATAATTATAAAGAAATAAAAAAGTGTAAGTAAGCACAATGTGGAGTAATATACCAGTCTTTGGGCAAACCAGAGCTTTCTCTCTCTCTCTCTCTTTTTTTTTTTTTTTTTTTTTAATCACTCATGGGAAGTGTGGAAGCTTGCTGTCCTAGCTCATCTCTGAGGGAAGTGTCTTTTCTTTTTAGAACTGTACCTCAGACTGTTGTCTCCCTTTTAGAACCAAGAAGGAGAGGAGGAATTCTTCACCTGCCTGCTCACTCTCTCAACTGTGCAGATGCAATGTTCTGGGGATATTATTTGATATGGACAAACCCCAAGTCTCACCTTGCTTTAGCTAAAATCCCCAGCCATCTTCAATTTGAAATACATTTGTAATCTGCTCCAAAAATCAGCTCTGGGAATAGCTCTGCACTGTTTTTAGATTTTAAATGCAATTATAGATTTACTATATTTATTAATAAAAAGCATGTTCATACATTTATTAACAGAAAGCCTGCCTTTTGTTGACATACTTCATAGCTAAGGTTGAAAACACAATGTGTAGAATTGCCTTTCAGGATGTCAGATCAGAAGTTTAATGTAAAAACATATCATTAAAAACTAACTAAAATAACACCATATGTATCAAACAATGTCAAATATGAATCTGGAAATTCTTGAGAAGAAAAAACACAAGCTAAGGTAAGAGCAATGTTGGAAAAGGAAAAAATTAATTTAGTCTTTTCTAAGATAAGAAATGACTTAGGGTAAGAGGTTCTGTAGGGAGAGAGACAAAGAGCCTCTCTGAGATAGGGACATGAAGACACACGACCAGGTCTGAAGTAATAGAAAAAAGATTTTAAAAGTAGGTCAGATATTCAGGGGAGAAGGTGATCAGTTGATAGAGAAGGAACCAGGGTTTTCTCACACTTTCTGATACCACTCAGAGTGTTGCTAAGAATACATGCCATAGTCAAGGATTCATTTTTTCACTTTAATGGAAATTCAAATTTCCCTCAAAAACATCCATAAAGGGATGAGAAAATACAAAATCTTTACAATAGAGAAACCATGAATATTTTCATTTTCACAAAAAGGACTATGATCCCCCCAAAAATGTTAAGAATCCTGCCATAGAAGAACTGCTTTCCGAACTGACAGAATAATGTATTGTTTCAGACTCACCCCTACTTTCATTATCCCCAAAACAAATAAAAAAAAAATTCATTGTTCACAAAGTGAATGGAACTTGGAGAGGTTGGTCAGGGATGGAGGACATGGCTATTATCTGGAATAAAAACAATTAGAGATAGAGGTCACAGAATCCAGACACCTGTATGAGATAACATTTCACTACGACTTAAGTTTTACTTCAGTTAAATTGTTCAGCAGTCCCTAACCAACAATTAGATTTGTGATGTCAGATCCTCCTCATTTTAATGAGCAGGGAGGAGAGGAAAGGAAAGAAGGGGTGAAAGAAGTTAAAAGATATTCCCACCAAAGAAGAAACACTTTGCACACTAGATTTCTCCTTCTGTTCTGTAATGATTATCATGCTCTGGGCAACAGAACGGGAGGGCATTTGAAGGTAGCCAGCTTCATGTAATTCATGAAGGGTTATCCTTTTGTCCAGTTGACTTTTCAGTACGGCTAGTGCCATTTCTTATAAAGACTCTCCATTCCATGGGTTTCTTTACTCTATAACTGTAAATTACATCCAAATTTGTCTTTATATACCTAATCCCAAACCTCCCCAAATGATCCATTGCTTTCTGACCAAAACTGCATGGTACAACTTTACAGCTTGGTTATGGAACAGGAAGGCTCATATTAAAGGGAAACATTAAAGAAAGCATCAAGTCCCTGAGACTCCCTCTGAGGAGCCCAAGCAGAAGAACTTACATGGAGCTCTTACATGGGGGACAGGTCAGAACAGGAATCAGGCTCCATGTCCTACAGCCATCTACCTGGGATTCAAATAACTGAAGTTTAGGGACTTGTGAAGAAGGAGTCTAAGAAACTGGAAAAAAGCAAAGGGAAGAACACAGTTCAGGAAAACCACACTTGTCACCCTCCAAATCAGAGTGCCTCTGCCCAACAAGGACGGCCTCGCACCAGCAGAGGTGATGCCCAGAACCAAGACTTGGCCAGCGGCACCCCTGCTCTTACACCTGCCTCGGTCCTTACACTCAGGTCTCAGTTACACTTACTCTGCTCACCTTGGGAGAAGGTTCATGGAAGAAACAGTGTGGCCATGACTTCCTAAGGTATTCATCGTGAAGTCCTGCTGAGAGGGAAGGAAAAGCCAGTGGAAGGTGGATAATGTACGAAAGATAAAGGAAAGTACATGACAGTGAGAATGGAAAGGTGAAAAAGTGTGGGCATAGATGAAGCAATCTAGAAGAAAGAAGCAAAAGCTTATGGCTGGGTTGAATAAAACCTGTGAACAACTATGAAACTGTTGAAACCATGTTTTCTAATATATGGAATGATTGGAGGGAGATGTTCACAATGTAATGATCAACCATAAGAACAGGTTAAAAATAGTTTGCAGAATCTACTTATTTTTGTAAATATGTGTAAACAGATAGTGGAGAAGAAAATGGCAACCCACAATGCCTGAGAAATCCCATGGACAGAGGAGCCTGGCGGGCTATAGTCCATGGGTTGCAAAAGAGTCAGACACAACTTAATGACTAAAACAACAACTAAACAGATAGAGGTTAGTATACTTGTATATCTATTCTATTAGATGTGTGTGTGAAAGATGTGAGTAGAGACAAAGTTCACACAGACAGGAAAATGTAGCCCCAAAAAATTCTAGCCAAAGTTTATTTTGCGTGATGGAATAATGGGTGATTTTCTTCTTTATATTTCTGCGTTTTTTCCATATATGCTTTTTTATATTTTTCAATTTTGTAAAATATATAATAATAAACAGAAACCAAAAAAGCTTTGCTACTACTTTTTTTGTATCCTTTTTCCCAGGACTCAACTGATGGAAACTCATGCTCAGAACTGCTTGTATTAGTTGAAGAGAAAGAAAAAAATAACACAAGGCATGCCTAAAAATCACCACAATCCCCAAAATTGTGTTCACACCTGACTCTTAATTCCAACCAGGTCCTCCCATGTTCCCAATTACAGTAAGGAAAATAAACATCATGAAAGGGAACATCAAATTCAAGACTTCTGACAAGGCAACAGTTAAAATTCATGAGGGTACATTTTGCTGTTAATTGGCTATCCACCATTAAAAACCTGGCTTTTTGATTAAGAATAGTCACAGCAGGCCCTCGTAGATTGGCTAATGAGCTGTCCACTCACAGGCGAGTCCAGCTATTCATCAAGCCCCTGGGTTAATTTGAAGGAAGCTCAAGATACCTGCAGCAGTTCATGTGGAAAATGAAATCTGAGTAGCCTATAAAGGGGAAATGGCATCCTGCCCAAGCTGAAAACCTCTGCTCTTTGGGGGTAGATACACACAGACTAGTCAAGTAGGTCTGAGAAGTTAACTAAATGGAAAGTCTGTCATTCCTGGGGTTTGGCAACTTGCCTCCTCTTCCAGAAAGCATAGCATGTTAGTATCTGCCCCAGATAACTGTCTACTGACTAACAATGACTTTAGGATCTAGTAAATGAGAATACAAATTTATTTTATAGAAAACAGCATAAGGAGAAGGAATACTGAAAAAATAGGGCTAAAATTTGGTGGAGGGAGACGTTAGAACTGACAGTACAGTAAAGTGAGATGGAAAAAAATCCAATAAGGGAGCAATTATTTAAGTGAGTTTTAATCTGAATCTTCCCACCCACATGCCAGTTTTAGACTGCAGGAGGTATGAAAGGACACTCAAGGCTAGCAATGTCAGCCAACTGTCATCCTGTCAAGAGTGCAGACAAATAGTCACCACGCAAAAATCAATAGCAGTGGGAAAAAGGCTTTCTTGTACATTTATGATGGATAACACAGCCTGGGTGTAATGCATTGAAACAACTAACTTAGATGATGCAGACTGCTTTGGTCAATGATTTTCAAGCCTTGGTTGGGAACAGCTGCACTGCTAAAGCATTTACTGTTCTAGGCACTTGAGAGCAGCTATTCCCCTATATCAGAGAATTAATCCAAATGCATTCCTTGAAAACTCCAGATCAAAAAATTAAGAAAGAGTGGAAAGGACCACCGGTCATGCCATATGTGAACACCATAAAGTAGCTCTCATCATCCGCTTCTAGGATTGGAGGGTAGCAAATAACACTAGTAGTCTTCTACCCTTTTAACGTGAGACCCACAAGGTGAGGTTTTCATTGAGGAAGTAGTCTGACTCTGTTGTTAAACTATGGAGAAACTGGAGTATCAGAACTGTAATGGCTTCTAGAAGCTTGTGGCCAGGCCAAAACTAAAACCAAGCACATTTCCCTCTTTTAATCCAGATGCTTGTATTCAAGCCCGCTGTCTCCATTAGGTAAATGGGAATCTATTGCGGCTGAGGGGCTTCCCCTGTGGCTCAGCTGGTAAAGAGTTCACCTGCAACACAGGAGAGCCAGGTTCAATCCCTGGGTCAGGAAGATCCCCTGGAATAAGAAATGGAAACCCACTCCAGTATTCTTGACTGGAAAATTCCATGGACAGAGGAGTCTGCAGGACTACAGTCCATTGGGTCATAAGAGTCAGACACAACTGAGCATGCATACACGCACACACACACACGCACATACACACACACACACACTGTGGCTGAAGGGCTGGCTCCCCCCACAGCCTAGTTCCACTCTCTATTAGGCTGAGAAGGATGATTTGCAGTCAGCAGCTCCCCTGCTTTGGCCTGGTGAATTCTTCCACCTGCTCTCCACCAGGGAGGCAGTCTTGGGATGTGAGGTCCCAGCCAGAGTTTCTTTCCCTCCAGGCCAATGGGCCCACCAAGAGAAGGGCATTCACAGCATTTCCTGACACCAGAGCCTCTGAGGGCCCTGGAGGCACTGCAGCAGGCAGCCAAGTAGCAGAGACAGGGGCCCAGAGAAGGACAGCCACAGCTTCACACAGGCTCTGACACAGATTCAGGGTGACTTTGGACAAACCAGCCTACCCCTTTGTGGTCCAGCCCCTCATGTGTAAAACACCAGTGATCTTACTTCCTTGCTTGGCGTTCAGGAAATCAAATAAAATCACGAGTATGAAAATACTTCGAAAAATGTTCACCCATAAAATTGGAGAATTTTAGAAGGACTTTCAGATCAGATCAGATCAGTCGCTCAGTCGTGTCCGACTCTTTGCGACCCCATGAATCGCAGCACGCCAGGCCGGATCATTTAATTTAGTGCTGTCCCTTATTATACAGATGAGGAAACAGTCCCCAAGTGCTTAAATGTCTTAAGCAAGGTCAAGCATAAGCAGAGCTTCTATACAAGTCAGAACACAATTGTTACAAATTAACACAATTCCAGTGTGACTGCAAATATATTAATGATGTATTTCTCTTTCTTCTGAGCACAAAAAGAGACACATTGCCTACAGAAATAAAATGAGATAATCAGGGAGGCCACCAAGTTTGGAATAAATGATGAATGGTTTATTGTTATTACACTGTAAACATGATAAAATAATACAATCTACATTTTCAGTTGTTATAGCCATAGTCTAGGACAGCAAAAAAATAAATCAATAAATGAAAAAGTATCTATAATCCCTCTCTCCAGAAAAATACCAGTGTTAACATTAAGGTTAGCACCATTTACCATGAGATAATACTCTACATATTATTTTAGAATCTGCTGTTTTGAACAAGAAGAATTAAAAACGCCATTCTATATCTTTCAGCAAAGTGACATGGATGAGACGCGTTAACGATGAAAACTATGAAAGAGTAATTGGTTTCATGAGAAAAGGATGACTCTATAAAGTTCTTGATCTATTCTCCAGGAAATAAAAGAATAAATACAGATAGCTTAAGAATTTAAAAAGTGGTTTCTTCAGTTAGTTGAAGACTATGGACAAATCCATTTTCCTAATGTTCCATGTTAAGTCAAGATATGTTCAGTGATAAGTAAGAAACTGAAATCCCGAGAGAAGTCACTTCTATTGTATTTACAATCTATTGCCAAAGCAATCGCTGACTCGGCAATTCCTACCCTGATTACAAAACTGAGATACTGTGACTTTTAATGTTCACCCTTCCATCTATCTTCTGAACAAAAGGTCAGTTTTATGAGAATTTATCTTTTATGTTAATGGTATGTCTGTGACCCAGAGTTTTCACTCCTCACAAATCCTTCCTCTCAAATTGAGGGCTCATCCTACTTATAAATTTCCTTAAATGCAATCATTTTGGTAGAGTGCTAACTCATTGGCCTAATTCATCTTAAAGAGTGAAATTCAAGGACTCTAACTTAAAGAGTAAAATTCAAAGATGGCATGTCCTATTGTCTGTAATTCTAAACTCCAATTCCATATAAGCCAATCAGACCCCATTTGGATAAATCCAAGCCTCCTGAAGTAGCTCTGCTTTTCAAATATAAATCCACTGGAAACCCAAATGCCACCATTTTACTTCTGCCCACTACCTAACTGCCCAGAAAGGAAACCCAAGAAGTCCCAGCAGTTACTCCTTTTCCTGCTCTTGCCCTAACCTGCAGTTACGTCTCTGAAACACAGAATTGGATGCTATCTCATCCTCATGTCCATGCTATCCTGCCACTTCTTTGTACTAAAAGGGTCACTTTTCATGATCCCAGAGGCACAGCTGGTAGGGAGGAGCAGAGTTCACAATCATTGGCCCTGAGAACGTTATACAAGAAAATCTTACAAATAAGGTTTTTAAGATTACAAGACATCTGAAATAAGTTGATAAAGAGCCATTATAAAATCCACATGAAAATAAACTGTGAAATGCGTCATGAAGAATTCTAAATGTGGGTGCTTTGTTTATATTCATTTCCTCATCAAGTTTCCAATGTGACCCCTGGACTGTAGCCTGCCAGGCTCCTCTGTCCCTGGGATTTCCCAGTAAGAATACTGGAGTGGCTTACCATTTCCTTCTCCAGGGGATCTTTTCAGACAAGGGATCAAACCCTCATCTCCTGCTTGGCAGGGGAATTCTTTACCACTGTGCCACCTGGGAAGTCAGACACGACTTAGCAACTGAGCACGCACACCTCCTCGAGCTTCAGTACGGGTCTTCCCCTTTCCCACAGGCCCAGCAAGTCACCAGGTCTCCTTCCCTGAGATCTATCTCTGTTCATACTCTGTATTTTTCACTACAAAGCTCAAGTTAGCCTTGAATGGTCTAAAATTCAAAAGCAGTTCAGCTTTAAATAAAGTATAAATTTTCTGAGATTTTGGATACCCTTGTGGGAAAACTATTTCCTGACTCAAGATTTATCAGGAAAGTTAGTCTGTTACTCTTGACCACATATCAAAAGTTTTAGCTCCTTAAATCCCTCTCATTCTTAGATGAGGTATACTAACAGCATTTATACATGCAGTAACTATTGGAATCTATATTTCAACCATTTTAGTGGTCATTGTAGGTCCCTGCATGATCTATCTGGCAATGGGAATACATCATAAATGGCAAATACTAGAGTCTGGCAATGGCACCCCACTCCAGTACTCTTGCCTGGAAAATCCCATGGACGGAGGAGCCTGGTAGGCTGCAGTCCATGGGGTTGCTAAGAGTCGGACACGACTGAGCGACTTCACTTTCACTTTTCACTTTCATGCATTGGAGGAGGAAATGGCAACCCACTCCAGTGTTCTTGCCTGGAGAATCCCAGGGACGGCGGGGCCTGGTGGGCTGCCATCTATGGGGTCGCACAGAGTCGGACACGACTGAAGCGACTTAGCAGCAGCAGCAGCAGAGTCTTTCTATAAGGTGGAGCCATGGTCAACTCAGCCCAGCTCAATCACTTTGAGTGAGCTTGAGGTGAATTTCTATAGCACATGTACATTAAGTATTTAGACAAGACATACAATCCACATTCTCTGATATTTCCAACATTAAGATACACTCAGAGGCCAAGTAGAGTGAAAGGGGAACTGACTTCAGAAGCAATCAAAAAACACATAGAATCTCAGCTCTTCCAGTTACAGGCTACACGGACATGAGCAAGCCCAACATCACTGAAGTACAGCTTCTTCATGTAAAATTGAAGTAATGATAATGACATCTTACAGAAATAGGCGCATGGACTAGAGATAATATATATAAAATATTCACCATAATGTCTAGCCTATGATAGATGCTACACATATGGTGAAACCCATTCAGTAGTGTCTGACTCTTTGTGACCCCATGGACTACACAGTCCGTGGAATTCTCCAGGCCAGAATACTGGAGTGGGTAGCCTTTCCCCTTCCAGGGGATCTTCCTAACCCAGGGATTGAACCCAGATCTCCCACATTGCAGGCAGATTTTTTTACCAGCTGAGCCACAAGGGAAGCCCAAGAATACTAGAGTGGGTAGTCCATCCCTTCTCCAGCAGATCCTCCCGACCCAGGAATCATACCGGGGTCTCCTGCATTATAGGTGGATTCTTTACAAACTGAGCTATCAGAAATATGCCAGCAAATTTGGAAAACTCAGCAGTGGCCACAGGACTGGAAAAGGTCAGTTTTCATGCCGATTCCAAAGAATGGCAATGCCAAAGAATGCTCAAACTACCTCACAATTGCACTCACCTCACATGCTAGCAAAGTAATATTCAAAATTCTCCAAGCAAGGCTTCAACAGTACATGAACCAAGAATGTCCAGATGTTCAAGCTGGATTTAGAAAAGGAAGAGGAACCGGAGATCAAATTGCCAACATCTGTTGAATCATTGAAAAAGAAAGAGAGTTCCAGAAAAACATCTACTTCTGCTTTATTAACTATGCCAAGACCTTTGACTGTGTGAATCATGACAAACTGTGGAAAATTCTTCAAGAGACGGGAATCCCAGCCCACCTGACCTGCTTCCTGAGAAACCTGTAAGCAGGTTGAGAAGCAACAGAACTGGACAGGAACAATGGACTGGTTCTAAACTGGGAAAGGAGTATGTCAAGGCTGTATATTGTCACCCTGCGTATTTAACTTATACGCAGAGTACATCACATGAAATGCCAGGCTGGATGAAGCACAAGCTGGGATCAAGATTGCAGGGAGAAATATCAATAACCTCAGATATGCAGATGACACCACTCTTATGGCAGAAAGCAAAGAGGAACTGAAGAACCTCCTGATGAAAGTGAAAAAAGAGAGTGAAAAATCCAGCTTAAAACTCAACATTCAAAAAACGAAGATCGTGGCATCCAGTCCCATCACTTCAGGGCAAGTAGATGGGGAAACTGGAAACAGTGACAGACTTTATTTTCTTGTGCTCCAAAATCACTGTACACTGTGACTGCAGCCATGAAATTAAAAGACACTTACTTCTTGGAAGAAAATTTATGACCAATATAGACAGCATATTAAAAAGCAAGACATTAATTTGCCAACAAACGTCCATCTAGTCAAAGCTGTGGTTTTTCCAGTAGTCATGTATGGATGTGAGAGTTGGACCATAACGAAAGCTGAGTGCCAAAGAATTGATGCTTTTGAACTGTGGTGTTGGAGAAGACTCTTAAGAGTCCCTTGGACTGCAAGGAGATCAAACCAGTCAATCCTAAAGGAAATCAGTCCTGAATATTCACTGGAAGGACTGATGCTGAAGCTAAAACTCCAATACTTTGGCCACCTGATGTGAAGAACTGACTCATTGGAAAAGACCCTGACGCTGGGAAAGATTGAAGGTAGGAGGAGAAGGGCATGACAGAGGATGAGATGGTTGGATGACATCACCAACTGGATGGATGTGAGTTTGAGCAAGCTCCAGGAGTTAAGTGATGGACCGGGAAGCCTGGAGTGCTGCGGTCCATGGAGTTGCAAAGATTCGGACATGACTGAGCGACTGAACTGATACATTTGGTAGACTTCTATAGCTAGCAATAATAGTTAAAGTATGTATTTTATCCTCAATATAGTATGTTTCAATCCACATCTAGAAGTGTAAAGATTTCTGGGAGCCTTCATAGTGAACTTATTCTACTAGTTCATCATGAAGTTACGCAAGATAAGAAAAAGGTTATCTTATTATCTGACTCTCATTGTCTCCTGAGACAATGCTTTGAAAAAGAAAGATAAAACACTAGTAGTCTCATGAAAGAATAAGGGGAGAAGGAACCATTACTGGAGAAACAAGACTCAGAAAAGAAATAGTTGGGAGCACAAAGATATATTTGTCCCTCTGCACCATATGATAGCTCAGTTGGTAAAGAATCTGCCTGCAATGCAGGAGACCCTGGTTTGATTCCTGGGTCAGGATGATCCGCTGGAGAAGGGATAAGCTACTCACTCCAGTATTCTTAGGCTTTCCTTGTGGTTCAGCTAGTAAAGAATCTGCCTGCAATGCAGGAGACCTGGGTTCAATCTCTGGGTTGGGAAGATCCACTGGAGTTGGGTGTGGCAATCCACTCCAGTATTCTGGCCTGGAGAATTCCATGGACAGAGGAGCCTGGCAGGCTATAGTCCATGGGGTTGCAAAGACTTGGACATGACTGAGCAACTAAAACACACACAATACAATTAGAATTATAATTCTAATCCAAGAACTGAAATGATGATGATAAAAATAGCTACTAGGGAGAAACTTATAAAGAAAGAAAAAGTATCTTCAACAGATCAACTGCAAGCAACACAAAAACTTAAGCCAAAGCTTTGAACCTTCTACCTAAGGCCAAGATTATCTCAGAGATTTTCAGGGCAAGTGCACAACCTCAGGTATGGAGAAGCATTCCAGGCTATAGTTCCCTGATTTATGGTTAGTGATGGTGAAAAAATAGAGTAGCAGGCCATGGGACACATCTTTGGTTACACAACACAAGTTCAAAACCAATAACCAAGCACAAGATTTTCTATTCAAGGACTAAATCTCATTGGTAGAATGAGATACATGAAAATAAATATAGACTACGGCAAGCATGCCTTTTATCTAATGGTCAGCAATTTCAGAGAAGAGGCTTTCAAAGATAAAATGCAAATATGCTTTAAATTTTTGAAATGGTTTTAAATCTTCTTCAGTTTCTGTAAACTCATCTGCCTACCCATTTTAGAAGAAATTCTAAGGTAAGATTACACTTACATGGCCATTTGCTAAAACATTTATCTGACTTTACTTTTAATGCTCTAACCAATTCTAGATTTGATTTCATACAGCATCCTATATGTTATATTCTGGAAGGATTTATGTTTATCATTTATTCTATAACCTGATATATTTGCTTTAGAAATTTTGGTGGAAGTATATTAAAACATGGCACAAAACATTTTTCTTTACTTATTTTTTCCACTTCATTTACATGGAGTATGGATGGATCACAAGTTCTTTCCTCTTTTTTATTTTTGTGCAATTTATTTCACAATGAAATGCTCAATAAACTTTATTAATTAACTGCATACAAATTACAGGCATCCCTACAGAGTGCAATCAATAACAGTGATAGCACAAGATGCCCAAAAAACTTGGAATTGGCCTCAAAATAAATAGCAGTGCTTGGTAATAAATTTGTAGCAGAAAATAGGCAAACTACCCAGTAACTCCTTTCTTCCAAAGAAATGTCTATTCATGATTATTCACTTTAAATCAAAAAGCTCTAAATTGAAAATGGTTGCTATCTTGTTACTGATCACCATTTAACCAACTGGTTCTAATTACAACTTGATGCCTGTGAACCACCAAGATGCTCTGCTGCTGCTGCTAAGTCGCTTCAGTCATGTCTGACTCTGTGCGACCCCATAGACAGCAGCTCACCAGGCTTCCCCGTCCCTGGGATTCTCCAGGCAAGAACACTGGAGTGGGTTGCCATTTCCTTCTCTAGTGCGTGAAAGTGAATTTGCTCAGTTGTGTCTGACTCCTAGCGACCCCATGGACTGCAGCCCACCAGGCTCCTAGATGCTCTAGCAAGATCTAAAGATGCCAGACTGAAAATTCAACATTTTCATCCATAGGCTAAAATGCCCTCACAAAGGTTTCTGCCAGCCCCCTACCCTACCTCTCACTTAGCTAGTTTATATGCTGTTTCAGGCTCCTGCTTTTAGAAAATTAACAATAAACAGTGTAAGATACAAGAAAGTCTGCAAGAAGGTTCAGGAAATTTAGGAAATTTGTATTCTAAAAAGAGACATAATAAAAGCCTAGGCTGAACATAGAACAGATAGGAAGGAAGTAAAGTAAAGCCGCTCAGTCGTGTCCGACTCTGCGACCCCATGGATTGTAACCTACAAGGCTCCTCTGTCCATGGAATTTTCCAGGCAAGAGTACTGGAGTGGGTTGCCATTTCAAGCATCTATAAATCATATGCTAACTATATGCAAATATGTACGCTCTGGCTTTAGGGAGATTCTAGAAGTGGCCTTATCACCCAATGCTTCTATGGTTTCTCATTAGCTATATTTAGATACTATTATCCTTTTACAGACTTATAAAGGACTGACCTTTCAAACTAGATTCCAGTTAAACTTGGCCATATTAGGAGAAGTCCAAAGTGGTCACAAAATTCCATATAGTAAAACGTACTGTACAACAGGAGGACTTTGCAGGACTCATACTCAAATAATAAAACAAACTGACTCAACTCTAAGTGCCAGGCAGTGTTCTAAGTGTTTCATATTTCTCTAATTTGTATTATTCAGTCTCAAGATAGCCTTATGGGAGGCATTATCTCCATTGTACAGACATAGGAACTACCAAGGTCTAGAAAGATTAAGGGAGTCAACTAATTAGCAGATGCAAAGTCTGTTTTTGCATCAACCCTAATAACTCCAGATCCTGGACTCATTACCACTACTCTAGGTCACCTCCCACACACACAAATGGGGGAAACAAATGAAAAGAAAAGTAAATTTCCAGGACTAAGGGGGAAAGGACTAGGACTTGGCATCTCCTATGTTTGCTGGGTCTTTTCATCTTTCTGTTTCTTTTCATCTTTTAATGGGTAATATGAATAAAGGTGGCTCAGATGGTAAAGAATCTGCCTGCAATGCAGGAGACCCAAGTTCAATCCCTCAGTCAGGAAGATCCCCTTGAGAGGGGGACGGCTACACTCTAGTATTCTTCCCTGGAGAATTCCATGGACAGAGGAGCCTGGTAGGCTACAGTCCATGAGGTAACAAAGAGTCAGACATTGCTGAGCGACAACACTTTCACTTTTTCATGAGTAATATCACAGGAAATCAGATAAAAGGAATTTTTTCCAATTCATCTTCCTTACATATTGAAAATTGAGAATATGTAAATTCATAATGTTCCTTCCAATCTTTATCTAGATGTGAGGCTAAAGAAAAATGGAACATCAATAGCTCAGAACTCCAGCAAATGTGGCAGACACCTTTATTCTCCCAGTCAAAGATGTCTACATTTTATTTTTTTGTTCATAAAAATTTGTAATTAAAATTGCAAAGAGCAGCCTAATCTCATTTTAGTGCCTCCATACATCACTGGTTTCGCTGACCTAATAAAAAGAGCTCATATTTCCCATATCAATTGATGCACCAAGTCACTGATTAGCTAGGGTCCATTTTGTGTATGGATGAGGGTGGTGTTTAATATATCAACTCCATTAGCTGCTTAATGCCATTTTGAGATGTAACAAAGCAAATTCAAAAGCCTATTCAACAAACTTCCTGACAATATGATGGTCCTGGTCTTGATTTCCTTTAACCCATTACTTCTTTTATATGTTGTCACCACTTTTCAAAATGCTCAGGAAAGTCAGGGAGGGTCAATACAGGCCAACAGTACCAAATTCCCTTTTCACTGCTCCCCATTTTTCACAGATCATTTCATTAGGAATGACCTGAATGAACTGATGCAAGTCAAGGAATAGCCTCAAAATTCCCCCGAAACACCTCAGAACAACCCATTGAAATCACACTGTCCTCCGGGTCAGAGACTTTGGGGTGGATGAGAGAGGGGGAGGGGCCTCTCGCCTCCCTCGTCAAAGGCTGCGGGCACAGCATACTCCAGTGTTGTTACTCACATGTCAACGCTGTCACTTCTGCTCAGGGGGCTGCTGAAATCCCCACGACAGTCACATTGTGTGACATGAAGCCAGCTATCGCTAAGTGAGGTTTAGGGAATAATTAGAAAGCAGGCATTTTGACTTTTAAATATTCTACTGTCTTTAAGTGGCTTAAATAATTTCTAAGCAGAAGTGCCGCGGGGGAGAGCAGGGTGTCAGCAGCAGAATGGATGTTGTCGCTAACAGCCAACAGCTGGAAAGGGACTATGGCAATGCCCCCTGCTTTGCAATACTTTCCCGGTATCCTGAGCTACACTGGCTCTGGAGTCTAATAGCACAATATGGGAAACAAGAGCTCATCTATCTACTTGTCAGAGGCGCTGCAGGCACTCCACGTACAAGCCTTCGCAGCTCGACCTGGGTTGAGCCAGACCACGACCTAAAAGGAAGCTTTTCAGGGGTGACAGGCATTTTATGGTAATTAATTCTCCAGGAGACGCAATCCCCAATGTCACCTGAGCATAGAGAAAGATGTAGCAAATTCAACTACTCTAAATTCTTTATGTAGATCACACTGGAAAGGGGCTATATCAGAGATTCTAAAGGAAAATGAAGTGTTTCTGTGAGGATGCCATGATAATCCCCTGGATGTTTTAACTGGATTTCACTCTTGCTTTTCCATCAAAGCAAGAACTCCTTGTGCAACTGAAAGCTTTTTTAGAGATTGGGAAGGCCTCCTGTGCTATAGCTTTTCCTGTTGTCCTTTTTATTATAAGCACCAACATTCCTACTTAGCACTTCTTTCCCCTGTCCCCCTACTCCCCAGTTCTAGTATCTACATCCATCTTTTAATTGGTCTCCAAATTTTCTCTCACATCTAACCTGTGTGATATTGCCAGATTAATTTCCTAGAGTACACTTTGCTTTAGACTCTTCCTCATTCAAAAAAGCAAAACAAAAAGAAATCAAAGTCCAAAGTCTAAACTAATTAGGCTAACTTTAAGGCTCTTTAGAGTGTCTGCTGGCGGAGAAGGCGATGGCACCTCACTCCAGTACTCTTGCCTGGAAAATCCCATGGATGGAGGAGCCTGGTGGGCCACAGTCCATGGGGTCGCTAAGAGTCAGACACGACTGAGAGACTTCACTTTCACTTTTCACTTTCCTGCATTGGAGAAGGACATGGCAATCCACTCCAGTGTTCTTGCCTGGAGAATCCCAGGGACAGGGGAGCCTGGTGGGCTGCCATCTATGGGGTCGCACAGAGTCGGACACGACTGAATGAACTTAGCAGCAGCAGCAGCAGCAGCAGTCTGCTGGAGTAGGAAATGGCAACCCACTCCTGTATTCTTGCCTGGGAAATTCCATGGACAGGGATGCTGGGCAGGCTATAGTCCGTGGGGTTGCAAAGAGTTGAACATGACTGAGCGCGCGTGCGCACACACACACACACACACACACACACACACAAGAGTAAGTACAAAGGAATCATTGGCAATAAGTGGACTCAGCCCCATGAACAGTACACACACTATATGAATTCTCAAGAGACTTCCAGATGAGCCATCAAAGACAGTCTTCAAGGATAAGAAAAGGAAATGGCATGCAATATATCTCTACTATGTGCCTCTTATTCTACTAAACTCTTTGACAAGCGTCATTTCATTTTTGTTATACTAGATTTTAATAGACATTGAGTCCAAATAACTTTCCCAAGTTACCTTAATAGAACTAGGATTTGAATCTAGACCCACTTGACTCCTACTTCAAAACAAGTCACATTATTTCAAAAGGCCTCATAGGTACAAAGTGCTATTTTCACATAAAAAGGATTAATTCCAGCCACAAGGAAGTAAGAACACCACTTCAAGAACTGGTCATTTAAGTGTCCCTATGGGATGGGAAAGGCTTTAACAGGCAAATGACAGGTGTGGAGAGAACAGATGGAGCATGTTTAGGGAGTAGAGAACAAGGCAACTAGAATGGTTACGTATCCAGATGATGGTTTGGTTGATGGAGAAGACTAGGATGGCGGGGTGAAGCCTGAAACTACAAAGTGCTCTGTAGGCCCAGCTGAGGAGTTTGGACTTTAGCCTGTGAGCAACAGGCGTCTATCAAATAACTTTTAAAAGATGTGCAATAACGCATTCATTTTTTAGAAAGAAAAACTGGCAAAAGAGCAAGGAAGACGGACTGGAGAGAAGAGGGCACAGTTCAAGAATGTAGAAAAGGCTCTCCCAATGCATATAAAGATATCTAAGGAGGGCTAGGAAGAAAGGAGATTAAACGGACTGACTTTTGAGGTAAAATAGATAAGATCTGGTGGCTGGTTAGATATGGGGGGTGAAAAAAGAGCTGGGTGAAGAAGAGGGAGGTATGAAAAGTGATGAGAATTGTGAAACCTCATTAGTCAGAGCATGAAGAAGCCACTTCACAGGCAGAGAACAAAGAAGAGGAGAAAGAGGAAGAGGAGATAAGTTTCTGAGAAGAAACTGTTTTAAGCAAAAGAGAGGGATAGGAGAAAACCTTTTTCTGATAATCCAGAGAAAGGTTCAAACAAAGACAGAGAAAAGGTGTTGGTATGGAGTAGCAGAAATGATAAAACAACAATAACAGTTAGCATTTATTAATGGCCTACTTAATGCCAGGTACTATGAAAGAAAAAAAAAATCTTATATTCTCATTTAGTCTCCAAAATCCTCAGTTGATAGATGAGAAAACTGAAGTGTAAAGAACTTAAGTGACTAACACAGCAAAGAACCTAAGCCCTCCATGGTAAAAGAAACACAAACGGCTTTAAGCACATGAAAGGTACTCCAACTCTGAAAAAAAAGTAAATGAGAATAATAAAAATAAGTTCTTATTTTTCACCTCTGAAAATACTGATGATCAAAATCTTGATGAGGATACATTGTTGGTAGGGATACAATTTGGGACAAAATTTTTGAAGGGCAATTTGGAAATATCTATAATAATTTCAAATTTATAGGCCTCTGCCCTATAATTTCACTGTTAAGAAATTTTAGTATTGGTATATTTGTAAAAGAAAGTTTGGAGGAGGTGTGAATCCTACAGTTAACAAACAATAAAGCTATTTGGATTTGGAGGAAATTCAGTGACCTAGATAATCCTATCTACTTCAAGTTAATGATACCAGCTCCAGAGTCTCTCCTGGAGAAGGAAACGGCAACCCATTCCAGTATTCTTGCCTGGAAAATCCCATGGACGGATGGAGGAGCCTGCTGGCTACAGTCCATGGGGTCTCAAAGAGTCGGACACAACTAAGTGACTTCACTTTCACTTTTTCCAGAGTCTCTACAGGGACTTCCTTTGCCTTCTAGGCTCTTCGCTTCTATTCATTTACCTTCTCTCTTTTTCTTTTTTTCTTCCTTAGAACCTGGTAGTA